>NC_054388.1:50384889-50691452 GCF_017654675.1 Xenopus laevis | reverse complement strand
CAAATAATGTACCAAAGAAGGAAATGGTCACTAAATTGACTCACCCTGTATACGAGGAGGTTCAGGTGCACCGCCCCGAACCTTCAACTAAGGGAGCGGATCCAAACAGTAATGCAATCAGGCAGGCACTCAAAGGACCAATACTCCACACAGACGTGTAAAAGAATAATGTAGTTTATTTGGTGCTTATGGCATAGCCTTATGCATTTTGTATCTCCACAGACACTAAATCATAGGCAATGAGCAAATAATGCCCCGGTCAGTAGAGTCGGACTGGGGCCCCTAACACGAGGCCCCCCAGCTGCAAACCCCCTATTGTCCTGGGGGCAAGGCCTAAATTGTGTCTTTTTTTAAATCAAATTTTGAGATATTAAGAATTAAACTTAGGACCATAGCATTGTAGGACAGTAAAGCCAACCAGTAAGGTTATATAAATAAAGCATAAGAATAACAACATCCATACACACTAGTAAGGATATATAAATAAAGATATACATATGTGCAAAAGGCGTCCCCACTGAGACAGTGCTCTGCATATTGCTTATTCTGTGCTCCTTTTGTTGAGGGAAGTACCCCACATTCTAGATATGGGCTCTTCTCATTGAACTTAATTGGACTGAATGTGCTCACTCAAGAAAATAACACTCACCACTACCTAAGCCCAGAATTTATCTAGGTGCAGATAAAGCATTAATGAATTTCTGGGCATACCATTCTCTTTCTATACAGGAAGAGTGTGATTAAAGTGCAAACAGATCAGGCCTATTCAGAATGCAAAATGTGTTTGCATCCATCTCTGTGAATGCCGCCGTGTCAGTGAGTGATACCTCAGGAGCATAATATATGCTGATGAACTTACCTCATTTCCATTTCCAAATGAAATTGTGTGTTTTTTTTTTTTTAAACTTCATTTCATTTTATTTTTTCTATAGATCCCACTAGGCATGATTAGAAAGGAAAATGTAACTACAACAAAGATAATATCCACAAGATTCCATAGCAACGTAAGGTCATATACTAGCAGTTCTTTTTTGCTGCTGAATCTCTTGTTTTAACAGGTATTTTGACCCTTTCTGTGTAGAGAGCTAATTGAACCCCCTTCACCCCAGTATATGTGAATATATTTGAGAAAATGGGGAGAGTGGGACCTAGCCTGTTGCCCATGTTCAGAAACACCACTATATACAGTATTAGCCACCTATTCAGGTAGGATCATCTTAAACTATGACTTTATAAACATATTAATGACTGGTTGCCATTAGTGATGGGCGAATTTATTTGCGGCGAATTTGCGCGATTCGCCGCCAGCGAATACATTTGCGAAACGCCTGCGAAAAATTGCGGGAAAAATTCGCCTGCGTCCAAAAAATTTTTTTGCCGGCGTCGAAAAAAACGGACTCCTGCGTAAAAACGGGCGCCGGCTTCAAAAACAGGCGCCGGTGTAAAAAAAAACGGCGCCGGCGTCAAAAACGAGATGCCGGCGCTGTTTTTTTCACCATTTTGCGCGAAATTCGCAAATTTTTCGGCGAAGCGAAACAGTGCAAATTCACCCATCACTAGTTGCCATTAGTTTAGCATCTAATTGCAACATGTTTATAGACATATAATGGCAGATACTGGCTGTTGAAACACAGCATTTTCAGGAACAAGTCGAAGTTGTAGTCGAAGGTCGAAGGAGCCCATTCGATAGTTGAAGTAGCCAAAAAAAAACATTCGAAATTCGAAGTTTTTTTTCTTCTATTCCTTCACTCGAGCTAAGTAAATGGGCCCCCTCATATAAACTCAACAATTGGTAGGGATGTCGCGGACTGTTCGCCTGCGAACTAATTCGCGCGAACATCGGCTGTTCGCGTCCGCCGAATGTTCGCGAACGTCGCGCGACGTTCGCCAATTTGGGTTCGCCTTAGCTGGCGCTTATTTTTGACCTCTCACCCCAGACCAGCAGATACATGGCAGCCAATCAGGAAGCTCTCCCTCCTGGACCACCCCCACACCCCCTGGACCACTCTCCTTCCATATATAAACTGAAGCCCTGCAGCGTTTTTTCATTCTGCCTGTGTGTGCTTGGAAGAGCTAGTGTAGGGAGAGAGCTGTTTAGTGATTTGAGGGACAGTTGATAGTAACTTTGCTGGCTAGTAATCTACTTGATACTGCTCTGTATTGTAGGGACAGAACTCTGCAGGGATTTGAGGGACATTTTAGGTTAGGTAGCTTTGCTGGCTAGTAATCTACCTTCTACTGCAGTGCTCTGTATGTAGCTGCTGTGGGCAGCTGTCCTGCTGCTGATCTCTCATCTGCTGACTGCTGCCTGTAACCCAATAGTCCTTGTAAGGACTGCTTTTATTTTCTTTTTTGTTTTTTTTACTTTGCTACTGTAAGAGCCCAGTGCTATTAGTCTAGCTGTGTTGGGGAGTGGGACTGGTGTGCTGCTCCTAGTAGTTCAGCACCAACCAGAGTAATTTTTTTTTTTAATATATATATATATTTTTTTATTTTACTTATCTTACTGATCTTTAACGTGTCCAGTGCTGTTTGCTGTTCTTCATAGTAGTGCACCAATAGTAGTGCACTTGCAGGCATTGTTTGCCCAGTGTGTTCTTCAAACAACTGCCACCTAGCTGTGTGAGCTTTTTCACATTCTGTCTAAATATCAATAATAATACCGTCTCCAGAAACACCACCTGAGTGACGTTTTTCAAGCAGCAATAATATATTCCGTATCCACTGCTGTAGTGTATACGTTGACCTTGCAGGCATTGTTTGCCCAGTGTGTTCTTCAAACAACTGCCACCTAGCTGTGTGAGCTTTTTCACATTCTGTCTAAATATCAATAATAATACCGTCTCCAGAAACACCACCTGAGTGACGTTTTTCAAGCAGCAATAATATATTCCGTATCCACTGCTGTAGTGTATACGTTGACCTTGCAGGCATTGTTTGCCCAGTGTGTTCTTCAAACAACTGCCACCTAGCTGTGTGAGCTTTTTCACATTCTGTCTAAATATCAATAATGATACCGTCTCCAGAAACATCACCTGAGTGACGTTTTTCAAGCAGCAATAATATATTCCGTATCCACTGCTGTAGTGTATACGTTGACCTTGCAGGCATTGTTTGCCCAGTGTGTTCTTCAAACAACTGCCACCTAGCTGTGTGAGCTTTTTCACATTCTGTCTAAATATCAATAATAATACCGTCTCCAGAAACATCACCTGAGTGACGTTTTTCAAGCAGCAATAATATATTCCGTATCCACTGCTGTAGTGTATACGTTGACCTTGCAGGCATTGTTTGCCCAGTGTGTTCTTCAAACAACTGCCACCTAGCTGTGTGAGCTTTTTCACATTCTGTCTAAATATCAATAATAATACCATCTCCAGAAACATCACCTGAGTTGTTGTTGTTGTTTTAAAAAAAATGCCAGGCAAAGGCAGGCCGCCACGCAGAGGCACTAGGGGCCGTGCTGCTATGCTATCCTGTGGCCCTAGGAAATTGCCCAGTTTTACAAAAGCAATTACCCTGAACTCCCAAAATGCTGAAGAGGTAGTTGACTGGCTTACACAGCACACCCCATCCTCTACCGTTTCTAACTTTGCCACAACATCCTCATCCTCCTCTGCTATGGGCACCCCACGTAACACTTCCTCCACCACCGGCGCCCCTTCTTCACTGGAGTCAGAGGAGTTATTTACACATGAGTTTCTTGAACTGAGTGATGCGCAACCATTATTGGCAGAAGAAGATGAAGGAGATGAGGACGTTACACCAGATATAATTCTGGCAGACAACACAACAGAGATGGACATAATGAGTGATGAGGAGGTCCCCGCTGCTGCTTCCTTCTGTGAGCTGTTAGAAGAAATTGATGCATCTGAGGAGAATGATGATGAGGAGATTGATGTTTTGTGGGTGCCCAGTAGAAGAGAGCAAGAGGAGGATAGTTCAGATGGAGAGACGGAGAGTCAGAGAGGCAGGAGGAGAATAAGACTTAGAAGAAGCAGGGAGGACAGCTCGCAGGGAACAGTAGGGCAACAACATGTATCGGCACCTGTGGTCAGCCGGCCAACGCACCCGCCATTGCCGCCAACTTCTACTGTTACCGCCAGATTGCCAGCTTCAAAAAGCTCAGCAGTGTGGGATTTTTTTAATGTGTGTGCCTCTGACAAAAGCGTTGTAATTTGCAATGAGTGCAGTCAGAAACTGAGTCTTTGGAAGCCCAACACCCACATAGGTACAACTTCTATGCGAAGGCACATGAACGGCAAGCACAAAGCACTATGGGAGCAACACCTCAAAGGCAGCAGACAAACTAAAAGCCACCCTCCTTCTGGTCCAGCATCTTACTGCTCTACCTCTGCTGTCCTTGACCCGTCTGAACCACCCTCCACTCCGCCTTCCACCTTGACCACCAGTTCCCAGTCATCTGCCCCCAGCCAAGTTTCTGTGAGGGCCATGTTTGAGCGTAAGAAGCTAATGTCTGCGAGTCACCCCCTTGCCCGGCGTCTGACAGCTGGCTTGTCTGCACTCTTAGCCCGCCAGCTTTTACCATACCAGCTGGTGGACTCTGAGGCCTTCCGCAAATTTGTAGCAATTGGGACACCGCAGTGGAAGGTACCCAGCCGCAATTTTTTTTCAAAGAAGGGAATACCACACCTGTACCACCATGTGCAGAGCCAAGTCACCGCATCTCTGTCACTTAGTGTTGGGGCAAAGGTCCATATGACTACTGACGCATGGTCCTCCAAGCATGGTCAGGGCAGGTATGTCACCTACACTGCCCACTGGGTGAACTTGCTTATGGCTGGGAAGCAGGGAATGCGTGGCTCAACAACAACAGTGGAGTTGGTGTCACCGCCACGGATTGCACACGGTTCTGCCACCACCTCTACTCCTCCTTTGCTCTCTACCTCGTCTTCTTCCTCTGCTTCCTCCTCCTCTGCTGCTGGGTCCTCCTCCTCCACACCTGTGCACCCCCAGCTCCCCCTAGGCTATTCGACGTGCCAGGTAGGGATGTCGCGGACTGTTCGCCGGCGAACTTGTTCGCGCGAACATCGGCTGTTCGCGTCCGCCGCAAGTTCGCGAACGTCGCGCGACGTTCGCCAATAGGCGTTCGCGTCAAAATTGTTCGACCATTCGACCATTCGATCGCTAAAATCGAACGATTTTCGTTCGATTCGAACGAAAATCGTTCGATCGAACGATTAAAATCCTTCGATCGTTCGAATCGAACGATTTTCGGATGTTCGAAGTTCGCGAACTGTTCGCGAACTGTTCGCGAACTGTTCGCGAACTGTTCGCGAACTGTTCGCAATTTTTGCCGGTGTTCGCGAACGGCGTTCGCGAACACATTATCGGCGGTTCGCTACATCCCTAGTGCCAGGTACGCCGTTGTCATGCTGTCTTGGGGATGACATGCCTGGAAAGCAGAAACCATACCGGATCTGTACTCCTGTCATCTCTGCAGTCACAGGCCGATCGGTGGCTGACCCCACACCAACTGAAGATCGTAAAAGTGGTGTGTGACAACGGAAGCAATCTGTTGGCAGCATTGAGACTGGGCAATTTAACACATGTGCCCTGCATGGCACATGTTCTGAATTTAATAGTCCAACGTTTTGTCTCGAAGTACCCAGGATTCCAGGACATTCTCAGGCAGTCCAGGAAGGTGTCGGCCCATTTCAGACGTTCCTACACAGCCATGGCACGCCTTGCTGACATTCAGCAGCGGTACAACATGCCAGTCAGGCGTTTAATTTGCGACAGCCAGACTCGCTGGAATTCAACGCTCCTCATGTTTGAACGTCTGCTGCAACAACAAAGAGCCGTCAATGAATACCTGTTTGAACTGGGTGGTAGGACTGGATCTGCAGAGCTGGGGATTTTTTTCCCCCGTTACTGGGTGCTTATGCGCGATGCCTGCAGGCTCATGCGCCCTTTTGAAGAGGTTACAAACATGGTCAGTCGCACCGAAGGCACCATCAGCGACCTAATACCCTTTGCTTTCTTCCTGGAGCGTGCCGTGCGACGAGTGACAGATGAGGCTGTAGACCAGCGTGATGAGGAGCAGGAAGCGCACGATTTCTGGTCGGAATCACCAGAACGAGCCCAGGCACCTGCTGCAACGCAGGGAGAGGTGTCAGAAGTGGAGTCAGAGGAGGAAGGTGGCTTTGTGGAGGAGGAGGACCAACAGGAGCAGGCTTCCCAGGGGGCTTGTGGTGACCTTTTGGGGACCCCTGGTCTTGTACGTGGCTGGGGGGAGGAGACCGTGGATGATATAGTCCTTGATAACGAGGAAGCGGAGATGGATACCTCTGCATCCAACCTTGTGAGAATGGGGTCTTTCATGCTGTCATGCCTGTTGAAGGACCCCCGTATCAAGAGGCTTAAGGAGAAGGACCTGTACTGGGTCGCAACGCTACTAGACCCTCGGTACAAGCATAAAGTGGCAGAAATGTTACCAACGTACCACAAGTCCGAAAGGATGCTGCATTTACAAACCAGCCTGCAAAACAGGTTGTACAATGCTTTTAAGGGTGATGTCACTTCAGGAACTCATCAACATTCCAGGGGCAGAGGTGCCAGTACTCCTGCCACGAGCGCACCTGCAAGGACAATGCACTTTGGCCACTCTGTAACGTCAGACATGCAAAGGTTTTTCAGTCCAAGGCAGCGCCAGAACCCTTCTGGATCCACCCTCAAAGAACGCCTCGACCGGCAGGTAGCGGACTACCTGGCATTAACTGCAGATATCGACACTCTGAGGAGCGATGAACCCCTGGACTACTGGGTGCGCAGGCTTGATCTGTGGCCAGAGCTGTCACAATTTGCCATGAACCTCTTGTCTTGCCCCGCCTCAAGTGTCCTCTCAGAAAGGACCTTCAGTGCAGCAGGAGGGATTGTAACTGAGAAGAGAACTCGCCTAGGTCACAAAAGTGTGGATTACCTGACCTTTATTAAAATGAATGAGGCATGGATCTCGGAGGGTTACTGCACGCCGGAAGACTTGTTCTGACTCCCCATGCAGCTGTCCTTCTCTGCACGCCGCATGACTCCACACACAGCTGTCCTTTAGCGTCCTCCTCCCTCCGCCACCGTTACAAACTAGGGTGCAAACCCTACTGGTTTCATTTTAATCAAAACGTTTTGGACAGGTAAATCCTGAGTTTTTCTGGCCTCTGTGCATCAGTGGCTGCAACCAAAAAAATATATATTTTCAGCATTTATATGGCATATTTTTTCTGGCCTCTGTGCTTCAGTGGCTGCGACAATTTTTTTTTATATTTTTAGCATTTATATGGCATATTTTTTCTGGCCTCTGTGCTTCAGTGGCTGCGACAAAAAAAAATTAATATTTTCAGCATTTATATGGCATATTTTTTCTGGCCTCTGTGCTTCAGTGGCTGCGACAATTTTTTTTAATATTTTTAGCATTTATATGGCATATTTTTTCTGGCCTCTGTGCTTCAGTGGCTGCGACAAAAAAAAATTAATATTTTCAGCATTTATATGGCATATTTTTTCTGGCCTCTGGGCTTCAGTGGCTGCGACAAGAAAAAACATAATTTTTCAGGAAAGTACACATGCCTAATTTTTCAGGGTTCTGCAACAGTGGCAAAATCGCATCTTTTATGGTCACCGCAGGTGATCAATAAAGTAGACCAAAACTGGGCCCACACTGCAGAATCAGTGTTTTTTGGTTCACTTCACTGTACATTGAATTACCTCTGCCTGACCGTGCACGTGCGCACAAGCACGGTGACTGCTAAACACACCACTACAGAAATATTGCCACCAACAGGACGAACATCCTGGAGGTGACAAGCAACTAGTAATTAAAAACTATTATTTGCTCACTTGACGGTATCATTCATTAAAGCTCTTTGCGTTTTTTTGCGTTGCAGAAAGCGCCGCGTTTTGTCTTTGCGTGTGAACAGGCTGTAACCTTTACACGACTTGATTGGCATGTAGACGCTGGACGTTTTAAAGCAGTTTATTACACAAGTTTAGAAATGTAGTGTGATTTCTGCCCTTTACAGAACTCTGCAAGGATTTGATGGACATTTTAGGTTAGGTAGCTTTGCTGGCTAGTAATCTACCTTCTACTGCAGTGCTCTGTATGTAGCTGCTGTGGGCAGCTGTCCTGCTGCTGATCTCTCATCTGCTGCCTGCTGCCTGTAACCCAATAGTCCTTGTAAGGACTGCTTTTATTTTCTTTTTTGTTTTTTACTTTGCTACTGTAAGAGCCCAGTGCTATTAGTCTAGCTGTGTTGGGGAGTGGGACTGGTGTGCTGCTCCTCCTAGTAGTTCACCACCACCAGCACCAACCAGAGTCAAAATTGTTACAAAGTATCTTATTTGCACCTGTTAGCTGTTCTGAGCTCTCTGCCAAAAGCTAATTAAGTTAGAAACTGTTTTTTTTCTGGCTGTTCAGTTCAGAGAAAAGAGGGACTGGTGTGCTGCTCCTCCTAGTAGTTCACCACTACCAGCACCAACCAGAGTCAAAATTGTTACAAAGTATCTTATTTGCACCTGTTAGCTGTTCTGAGCTCTCTGCCAAAAGCTAATTAAGTTAGAAACTGTTTTTTTTCTGGCTGTTCAGTGCAGAGAAAAGAGGGACTTTCCAGTACAAAAGAGGGACAGGGGGTTGAGTGGTCAAAAGAGGGACAGTTGGGAGGTATGCAAGTGCCACCTAGCTGTGTGAGCTTTTTCACATTCTGTCTAAATAACAATAATAATTCCGTGTCCGTAAACATCACCTGAGTGATGTTTTTACAGCAGCAATAATATATTCCGTATCCACTACTGTATACGTTGCCCTTGCAGGCATTGTTTGCCCAGTCTTTAACCAAGTGCCACCTAGCTGTGTGAGCTTTTTCACATTCCGTGTCCAGAAACATCACCTGAGTGACGTAGTGTGATTTCTGCCCTTTACAGCACAAAACGCAGCGCTGTGTCAACAATGTATTTTTCAGATACATTTTTGCCCTTGATCCCCCTCTGGCATGCCACTGTCCAGGTCGTTGCACCCTTTAAACAACTTTAAAATCATTTTTCTGGCCAGAAATGTCTTTTCTAGCTTTTAAAATTCGCCTTCCCATTGAAGTCTATGGGGTTCGCGACGTTCGCGAACCGTTCGCATTTTTGACGCAAGTTCGCGAATATGTTCGCGAACATTTTTTCCGCCGTTCGCTACATCCCTAACAATTGGCAGCTATTATAAACTCAACGATGGTCATTCTATACAAACTGAATGTTGGACACCCTTTATGAACTGAACAATGTGCAATCTATATAAACTAAACCATGGATATATTTTATGAACAGAACAATGGACAATATATATATAAAAACTGAACAATGGACACTCTATATAAACTGAACAATGGGCACTCTATATAAACTGAAAAATGAAAAACTCTATATAGACTGAACAATGGACAATCTATATAAACTTGCACTCTATATAAACTTAACAATGGGCACTATATATAAACTGAACAATGAATACTCTTTTGAACTGAACAATGGGCACTTTACGTAAACTGAACAATGGGTACTCTATACAAACTGAACAATCTACACTATACTGTATATAAACTGAACAATGGACACTCCATACAAACTGAACAATCTACACTATACTGTATATAAACTGACAATGGACACTGTATACAAACTGAACAATAGACAATATACTGTACATAAACTGAACAATAGACACTCTATACAAACTGAACAATATACTCTATATAGACTGAACAATGGACAATCTATATAAACTTGCACTCTATATAAACTGAACAATGGAAAACTCTATGTAGACTGAATAATGGACACTGTATATAAACTTAACAATGGACACTCTATAAACTGAAAAATGGGCACTATATAAGATGAACAACGGACACTATATAAACTGAACAATGGACACTCTATATAAACAGAACAATGGAAAACTCTATATAAACTGAACAATGAATACTCTTTTGAACTGAACAATGGGCACTCTACGTAAACTGAACAATGGGTACTCTATACAAACTGAACAATCTACACTATACTGTATATAAACTGAACAATAGACACTCTATCCAAACTGAACAATATACAATATACTGTATTTAAACTGAACAATGGACACTCTATACAAACTGAACAATAGACACTATACTGTATATAAACTGAACAATAGACACTCTATACAAACTGAACTATATACAATATACTGTATATAAACTGAACAATGGACACTCTATACAAACTGAACAATCTACACTATACTGTATATAAACTGAAAAATGGACACAATATACAAACTGAACTATATACAATAAACTGTATATAAACTAAACAATGGACACTCTATACAAACTGAACAATCTACACTATACTGTATATAAACTGAACAATGGACACTCTATACAAACTGAACAATACACAATATACTGTATATAAAATGAACAATAGACACTCTATACAAATTGAACAATCTACACTATGCTGTATATAAACTGAACAATGGACACTCTATACAAACTAAACAATAGATAATATACTGTATATAATCTGAACAATGGACACTCTATAAAAAACTGAACAATAGACAATATACTGTACATAAACTGAACAATGGACACGCTATACAAAATGAGCAATGAAGAATATATTTATAAACTGAACAATTGGCAATATATAAAAAATTAACAATGGGCACTTTTTATACACTGAACAATGAACAATGAACACTCTAAATAAATCAAACAATGGACACTCTTAATGAACTGAACGATGGGTACTATAGGCCACATTCAGTGAGAAATAGGTTTATTGCATGAAAACTCATGGATGAGATTCAACTTGAATGAATTCAGAAAAATTTATTTCACTGTTTATGACGTGAAAACTCTATAGAAGTCTTGGGAAAAAACTGGAACTGAATTTGAATTGAATTTCATCCATGATTTTTCATGTGATTTTTCTTCACTTAATTGAATCTGGCCCAATATATAAACATAACAATGGACACTCTTTATAAACTGAACACACTATATCAGTGATTCCAAATCAGTGTCCGGTGAGCAATGTGTTGCTCAGCAACCCCTTTTATGTTGCTCCCAGCAGGTGCTTATTTTTGAATTCCAGGCTTGGAGGCAAGTTTTGTTTGTATAAAAACCAGATGTACTGTCAAACAGAGCATTCTGTAGGCCGCCAGTCCATATAGGGGCTACCAAATGGCCAATAACATTTATGTAGCACCACTTAGGAACATTTTTCCTAAGTGGTTGCTCCCTAACTCTTTTTTTAAGCTTGTTAAACAGTTGTTTTGTGTATTGCACCATAAGAAGGATCCATGTGATCCGAAACATGTAGTGCTTTCTACATCTACAAACAAATGTAAAATTTAATTGCATTGACTTAACTCTCCAGTGGATCTTATTTGACATTGGAGGTGGCATCTCCAGACCACTGTCTTGAAGTGCTCAATATACGAAGAAGTGCAGCAGTTCCTGAGGACCCTTTACGTGTGATATTCTATATAAACAGAACAATGGACATTCTATATAAACTGAGCAATGGAAACCCTATATAAACTGAGCAAAAGATACCCTTTATGAACTGAACATTGGACACCCTATAGAAACTAAACAATGAATACTCTAGATAAAGTGAACAAAAGACACTATAGTAAACAGCACAATGGTCATTCTATTTAAATTAAACATGGTGTTCTTTATAAATTGAATCACATTAGCTCAGGCAGCCAATTAATCCACAAAGATGTCAGCTGGGGTGGTCTGGTGCACAGAAGGCATCCGTGAGGTGTAATTTTACATTTTAAGTAAAAGAACTGGGGTATTTATTGGTTCTGACAGCAAACTGCCAGGACACCTGGAGAAAAGGGTAAAGTCTGAAATTGCAATAATGCAGTGTTTTTTCTAGTGCTGTTGTAAGGAGGCATTTCACATGACACGATTGCACTCATACTTCACAGTAGATTGCACACAATTGCTGTGTAACTCATTGTTTCTCTTTGGGGCAAATTCACTAAAGTGCGAAGCGCCTAACGACTAGTGACGTCATTTCGTTACTTCGCAGATTTACTAACGGGTGCTGGCGTAAATTCGCTAGCGAAGTGGACCTACTCTAGCGCTACTTCGCACCCTTACACCAGGCGAAGTTGCGCTAATTCACTAACTTGTGCATTTTACTGAACGTTACCTCTTGTGCCAGACTTACCTTCGCCACGTTAGACCAGGCAAAGTGCAATAGAGTAGATAGGTATTGCTTCAAAAAAAGTTGAAATTTTTCCACGCTGGCGTCTTTTCCTTTTTTAAGGGTGATAGGCTGAAAAAGATCGTACATTTTTTTGGGGGTACCTTCTTTCCCCCCTACATTTTCTAACATATGGCACCTAAACTATACAGTGGGCACATATATAGGGCAATATAACAACTCTATTTTATTTTATGAAGCTTTCCCAGTCTTGTAATGTAATGTAATGTATTTGCTACATATACGTCCATTGTACTCAAACTTGGCGCCGTATGAAAATTAGGCATTGCTAGCGTAACTTCGCTTTCCTTGACGAATTAACGCTAGCGCAACTTCGCTACCGTTCACCTCCCTGAGCGCAACTTCGGATTTTAGTGAATTAGCGGCACCCTGGCGAAACTTCGCCTGGCGAAGTGCGGCGAAGTGTGGCGAAGCCTGCGCTAGCGCAACTCCGCAGGTTAGTGAATTTCATATTTTAGGCCAGTGCTATGTGAGTTTTAGCTAAAATCACTTTTATGGAAAACATCTGCAATTGCAATGAGCAACACCCCCTTTTTGCATTTTATGTTAAGCTGCATATGCCTAAAATAATATTTATATAATAATGGTTGCTGGAGAAGTTTTGTAAACAAGTTTTGCACTGTAAATTAGAGGTTTATGGCAGCAATTTTCTAAAGAATATTGTACACAGGACATGCTGTACTTGAAAACAAGGGGGGAAATCTTGATGGACTCCTTGCTGTTAAAATACTTTAGTGATAAAGCCTCACACTGTGAAAGTATTAGTGCTTGAGTTTCTCATTAGATGAAGTGTTTTGTTTCATATCTTTTCTAGCCGTGAACCAAACTAGTCTTGGTTCTGCAACAGTGACAAAATAAACCACTTTCAGTCAACAATTAACACCCCACAGATGGTCACTTATTATATTAATAAGCTTAAGTCCCACAGGGAAGTGTAAGAACAAAGGCTTCATTTATGATGTTTTTGATGGCAAAAGTGTATGGCATTGTACCTGCACTTGAGCTGATTGTAGGCTTAAAGGGACACTTTTGTCAGCCATCTTGCTCTTATCTTACATAATGTGATTACTGTGTCATTTTTAAAAAAAAATTCATTATTCTACACTGGAATCAGACATTGGGAAGAATGACAGACATGTGCAGTGATGCTTCTAAGTCCAATTGCAGGAACAAGGAATAGAAACCAAATTTAACGGATCAGCAGGGATCCTCATTGGAGGATTAATTTGCATTTTAATGCTGCCCTGGTGATCCTGGGGAAAGTTTTTTTGTGCAATATTACTTTAAGAATACAATCATGATGGTGCTTGGTTACAACTGAGTAAAGTGTTGTTGAGCAATGAAGCCCAGCAGGGTTTAGTGTCCCTTTAAAGGGTCACCAACTTCCTCTATGGTATATAATGTCATCTAGAGCTTCATGATCACTCCACATTGCCCAGATGTCCAGGAGATAAAAGCAATAGTTCTTGTGTGATTTCTCAAAAGCATACAGTTAAACTAGAACTTGACACACAAATATATTTTCCAGCACACTATCTCCCAAAACAGCCTAAGTGACCAACAGGCTATGCTTCCCTTGAGGTGCATAGGCCCTGTTTTGGCCAGCAGGTCCATACAAGTTATTTATTTGGAGCCCCCATGAACACAAGCTCACAGTACCAACATGTGTGTGCTACACAAATGATCAACCAGCAGATAGATAGATATGTTTTGCCGGGAATTTGTTGATTTGAATTTGATTTAAAATTGAATTTGTTGAATGTTTTTTTTTAAAACCACAGCTACTATAATACAAACTCACCAATTAAATTAGCAGATAAAATTTACTGTGGAAAAACCAAATATCTAATTTAGTCATTCTTTATTGTGTAATTTGTGTATTTTGGATCAAGTGATCCTTCATGATCCTTCATTAGGTGCTTAATGTGTGCTACACAAATGATCAACCAGCTTTTGCTTCAACAAAAGGGTTGACCTTGTTGAATGTTTTTTTTCAAACCACAGCTACTATAATACAAACACACTAAACACTTTACTAAAAAGCAGGAGTGCAGCAATAAAGGAAACAGGCCTAGCAACTGCTATGGGGCCCAGTAACTATAGGGGACCCCATGGAATTGATCAGTAACTGCAATATATTTTTATGGAAAATACCTGGTTCTCAAAGTTTAGGGCCCCAGTTTGACAAGGGGATTCCTCATTTGACCCTTTTCTTTCAGCCATCCCACTGAACCCCATTGTTACATACCTTGATGAAACACCAGGAGCCAGAAATAGGGTAAAATGGCCACAGCATTTATTCACATTTTATCGAATAAACAGGACCTTGCAAGCCTAACCAAAGGCAATATTCAAAGTCATAATTCCATAAGAGATCACTTCTATGCTCTGCCGTTCCTCACTTGAGATCAGCACAATGGCATTATATCCACCACTGATTATTAGGCTGCCTCTACCTACAGAGAGGATGACCCCAAAATCTGCATCTCCCACCATGAGAGAAGTTCAACAGCCCTGCTGCTGGTCCAGAATCTGCAGTCTCTCGATGATAGGAAATCCAAGCAGGCTGTCACCTAGCACAAGCAGTAGTGGTGTATGTATCAAGTAAAGAACCTCGTTTCTCTGGTCAGTATTAACACCCCCCGGTCTCCATGCAAATGCGTCCCCTAGCAATCCTTAAGTTCCCCTCCTTCCCACTGCGCCTTAGCGTGTCCCCTTGTTGTGGTAGTCGCAAGTTGATGACATAATTCGTTGCGTTATAAATGCGTGCCCTTAAAAACATTTGCAGTTAGTTCCTGTGCCCTAGCTGCAGCCTTTCTTTTGAGTTATGGCTAGAGTTAAGCTGACTCCCGGAAATGGTGCCGCCTTTCAGGTGTATGGTGAGTCATGCTAATAGGTAAGTGCTGCCTACGAAAAGAGTCCCTTCCTATAGATGATTTGTCTGCACTTGAGCATCCCATGGAGAATGGAGACGGAATTGAAGAAGTGGTTGCAGTGGCCATGTGTAGGCCTTCAGTGGCCTGGTTATTAAAGCGATGTCTTTATGGTCTGAGGTAGCTGCTCAAGGTCTTGAGACAATGACAGTGAATGAGCAGTCCCTGCAGTTGTTGAGTGACATAAGAATGGCTTGTAACTTTTGCTTAGAGGCTTCTGTGGAGCTGGCAAAGTTAGCCTCAAGGAGAATGAATTATTCTATAGCTGCCTGATGTGCCTTGTGGTTAAAGGTTTGGTTTATGGACACTGCATCAAAGAATGTCCTTTGTAAACTTCCTTTTGAAGGGAAAATGCTCTTTGGAAAGGCCCTGGAGGAAATTATATCCAAGTCATCTGGGGGGAAGAGCACCTTTTTACCCCAGGCACCAAGGCATTTCAGGAATGTTCAGATTCAGGATAGATTCATATCTAGACGCAGAGAAGAAGCAAAGACTTCAGGGCCGGATTTACATAGTGTGCCCCCCTAGGCCCAGTGCCGTTCGTCACCCCTGTCCCCTCCCCTTTATTCGTGCAAATTTTCATCATCTGGACCAGAGCAATGGGGTTTGACGCATGGGAAATTTTAAAAATGATTGTATCTCCAGTGCATCCCCAGTGTTTATGTGGGTGTGGTTGGGCAGCATGCCGCCCCCCTAAAATCCTGCCACCCTAGGCCCAGGCCTAGGTGGCCTTTCCACAAATCCAGGCCTGAAAGACTTACAAGCAGGGCCAAGATTTTGTTTGGACAGCCTCTCTGAAAGCAGGGCAGTCACATTTTTTTAGAGGCAATAATCCAGGGAGGCAAGATCTCCAAAGAGTCTACACAGCCTACACAGCAATGAGGAGACGCCTGTCGTGATTCCAGTAGGGGCAAGGTTATTGCATTTTGGACAGAAGATACAGAAGATATGTGGGTAACTTCGGTGGTCACAAGAGGATACAAAATAAATTTTTCCTGTTCACCAACTCAAAGTTTGTTTGTAAATGTTACCTAAAAACAATCAGACAGAAGCATACAGTCACATCTGGCTGAACGATGGATGTAAATTTACTGCTCTTGATTTAATAGGTATAAATAGATTTAATTAGCAGATTCATAAGTTTACGGAAAGTATGAAATTGTACCTGTGATCTGATTCCTGATTGGTGTTTTCACAATTTACTAGATTACTGTAAATGCAGAATCACGCACCCTGTCTTGATTTTCCTATTTGAAGGAGAATGCATTCATTACAGGAATAAACCCTTCAATCTTCAGTTTAGCAATCAGGCAGATTGATCTACTTAAATTTGCAGAATTTAAGTGGAGTGTCATGCTGTATGGGGAACTGATATCACCCTGTTTAGTCACAAGCAATAAGTACAGAAACTCAGGGTACAAGTCCTTGTGTCTTATTATGAAAAGGAATGCAACTGAGCAAATACCACTACAGAATTATCTGGTAAATTCTAAACAAGTTGCAGGTAAAACATAGTCCCTGTATAAAATATAGAATGAAGCAGTATAATTCTTAATGAATCAGATGAAAGTTGAGTGAAGGACTGGTCAGACCAGGGATGATTTTGACATAGTTGGCCATCTTAAATATAACAATTGGGGGGTCCGTACTTAACTAGGCCAAAGGGTCCCGCCCCAGTTCCAAAGGCAATCAAACTGCAAAAAGGTTTATATCAAAAAAGATATATGTCCCAAGGCCTCTTAGAGTAAAAACAAATAATTTATTAGTAATCACATTTAAAAAAGTATTCAGTACATACTAACCCCACAAATCCCACCTTACGCTTTTCGCACCCTCCGGCGCTTAGTCATAGGTGTGATACACAGATATATATTTTAATAGTGGTACATCTTTATATTTTACATCTGTACAAGAAAAAAGCATTGCCAGGCGCAAATTCGCATTGAATTTCCACATTTCACCATCGGTGAAGAAATTTGCAGAACTCCAGCGAAGATTCGCCTGCATCGAAAATATTTGGACGCGAGTCAGAAAAGTTGCTTGCGTCAAAAATGGTGCTCGCACGCCAATTGACTTTAACGTTGGTGTCAAAATGAGGGTCAAAATTGCCGCGAATTGACGCAGGCGTCAAAATTTAAGCGGACATGAAAATTGACGTGAGCGTCAAAATTCAAATTTCGCTAATTTTTCACCGTTTCGCGAATTTAGGCAGAAATTCGCCCAGCTTATATTGAGTTTGTTCATATAAGACATAGATATTTGCATAGAAATATTTGTTCATGTTTCATCAGCAAATATTTTTATGTTAAAGTATTTTTTTTAGAGTGATTAGAGTATGTAGACCATAATCTCCAGTTTTGATAATGTTTAATTGAAGTACCTCTTTTAAAAGATATCAGCTCTTCATTGTATTTTGTTTCTTCTAATAGTTTTACCCATTCAGATATTTCTGGTGGGTCAGCTTTTTTCCACTTTCTTGGTATTAAAGCTCTCGTAACCATAATCATATATTTAATCAATGGTTCAGTAATAGTTATTTTCTTATTATTATCAGTTAATAAAAGAATCGCTGTTGTATGTAGTTCTAGTTGGCTTTTTCTATGAAGTCTTGTATAGATTTACAAAAACTTTCTTATTTATGACAGGTAGCCCAGATATAATTCCCAGTAAGAAAAGAAGTACCCCATTTGACCTTTAATACAGAAATTTGCCCAGATATGTTCATATGTTCATATGTACCTTTTTCTTTATTGAATCTCCAACAAACAGCAGTGGTCCCATATGTACTTAAGTTTAGTTGGAGTAGAGTACCAATGAAAAAATCTTATAACAATTTTCTTGCATAGTAGTAGATGTAAAGATTTTCGAGTTATTACAGCATATTTTATCCTATTCTAATTCAATGTGTATGTTTAACTGTTGTTGGCTTATTATTATTTTGAATTATTACATTTCTATACATAAATAATATTGGTCATTTTATTTTAATGTTTTTCACAATTATGTCTTCTAATCATCTATTTTCAGAATATCTAGAGAATTAATAAATTGTATTATCTCATGGTATATTTGCTTAGCATTTTCATTTTCTCCAAGTTCACCAAATAGGTTCTCAATTAGTTTTATTTGATTTGACTCTATAAAGTCTTTAACCCTTGTAAGTTGTGGATTTGTTTCTGAAAGTATATGTATAATTTGGTAGGATTTTAAAGTTTATATTATGCCTTATTGGTATTAGTTGTGAGGTTTATGGAATTAAATCTTGTTCTTCACTTATCCTATACCAATACATGATGGTAGGATATTTTGTTATTTCAGATCTCCGAATTTTTGAACATTTGAAGTTTGTCCTCCATAAAAGGCTATCAGTATACTTATTTTCTTTTATTTTTCTGCATTAAAGGGCATGTAAAGGCAAAAAAATAAAATCCCATTGTTACTTTCTTTAATGAAAAAGAAACCTACAGTATCTCAAATATACTATATAAAGTGTACAATTTGTATGAGAAACCTGACTGTATGCAGTGAAATACTCCCTTCATTTACTGCTGTGGATAGGAATTGTCAAACTGTCCCTAACTGCTCTGCAGGGAAACAATCATACTTATGAACAGCAGGGGAGGGCCCCACCTTACTTCCCAGCCATACAGAACTCAAGCAATTTTGTTTGTTTCCCTGTAGAGCAGTCAGCAACTGTGTAAAGACTTGTTTTGGATTTTATTTTTTCCTTTACATCCCCTTTACTGTTTCCAACTCCAGCTGCAGGGACAAGATCATGAAACCAGATTTAAACAGATAAGCTGGGATTCTATTTGGAAGATCATTTAGCTGCAACTACTGGTTCTGCAGAGTTGAAGAAAGTTTGCATTAAACAATATAAAAACTATAAAATCCACATTAAATTACATGACAACACAGAACCCAGTGCAGTCTGCCTATTCTGATTATTAATCAGTCTTGCTGTATCGGCTTCTGACAGATATTATTTGACTTGTGCTGTTTTGATAATTTATGATGATCCCTAAGCAGCCCAAACCACACTGAGCATGTGCACAGTCTTGGTCTTGCAAAGATGTTTTACAAAGTTACAAGATGGTGACCCCCTGTGGCCAACTTTAAAAAGCATAAATCATTTGTTTGATTAATCTTGTGGTGCAGTAAGTTCATATTTAGTATACAAAATACAGCATTTCTAGCCTTATTGTATTTTAGACTTTACTTCCCCTTTAATAAAAGCTTTGTCTTTTTCCATATGCTATGAATGTATTTTAGATCATTGCATTGCACAATAATACGTATAAATGCATGGTAATCCTATTCCATCTTTTTATTTGGGTCTTATTAAGGTCAATTTGGATCTATTGGTACCGTTTGAAAGTAGCAAAGTATTTTAGGTAATATTAACATTTTTACTGTGTTCATCCTTCCAAACCATGATATGCAAATATTTTTACACCTTATTATAGTGGTATATAGTTCTTTCTATACAATAATTTCTCATCAACTGTCAATTGTATCCAAAGATATTTTATCAAATCTTTTGCCCATTTAAATGAGAAGTTGTTCTGTATGTTTGTTTGGGTACATTTAGGGGCAGATTTACATAGGGTTGAATATCGAGGGTTAATTCATCCTCGATATTCGACTGCCGAATGTAAATCCTTCGACTTTGAATATCGAAGTCGAAGGATTTACCGCAAATAGTTCGATCGAACGATAATCCATCGATCGAATCCATTGATCGAACGATTTTTCTTCAACCAAAAAAAACATTAGAAAGCCTATGGGGACCTTCCCCATAGGCTAACATTGCACTTCGGTAGGTTTTAGGTGGCGATGTAGGGGGTCTAAGTTTTTTTTAAAGAGACAGTACTTCGACTATTGAATGATCGAATAGTAGAACAATTTTTAGTTCGAATCGTTCGATTCAAAGTCGAAGTCATAGTCGAAGGTCAAAGTAGCCAAAAAAACATTCAAAATTCGAAGTTTTTTTTATTCTATTCCTTCACTCGAGCTAAGTAAATGTGCCCCCAAGTTAGAGTCATATTTAAATTTCTGATTTGTTGTAGTTAATTTTAAAGTTAGGCAACTTCCCATACAAATTAATTTCTTTCATAACATTAGGGATGGTATTATGAGACTGTGTAACATAAAACAATAAGTCATCTGCAAAAGCGGACACTTTGGGGCACATTTACTTAGCTCGAGTGAAGGAATAGAATAAAAAATACTTTGAATTTCAAATGTTTTTTTGGCTACTTCGACGATTGAATTGGTTACTTCGACCTTCGACTATGACTTCGACTTTGAATCGAACGATTCGAACTAAAAATCGTTCGACTATTCGACCATCCGATAGTCAAAGTACTGTCTCTTTAAAAAACTTCGACCACCTACTTCGCCACCTAAAACCTACCGAAGTGCAATGTTAGCCTATGGGGAAGGTCCCCATAGGCTTTCTAGCCAATTTCTGATCGATGGATTACCATTTACTCTTATTTTTGCACTAGGTTGTTGATAGAAAGACATTATCTTATCTATGATTATTTTCCCAAAACCCAGTTTTTTCCAGTACAGATTCTATGTATTGCTATTGATAAAATTGATAATATAATAGCTTCTTCTTTTCTAAATTAAGTGTTCTAATTGTATTATTTTTGCCTTCCCTACCAGGAACAAATCCTGATTTATCTGCGTGGCTTAAGTAGGGTAAGTACTTTTTGATTCTTTCTGCTATCACTTTGGAAAACATTTTTTTGGTCTATATTAATAAGATAAATGGGTCTATAGCTAGAGCATTCATGTGGATCTTTCCCAGGTTTATGAATTATGGTAATATGTGCTTCCTTTGCCTGATCAGGTATTTTAACATTTCTGTTTTGAGAATTAAAAAGTTTCAGCAACACCGGATTGAGTTTATCTGCAAATAATTTGCAGTAACATGCTGTACATCCATCTGGTCCTGGACTTAGTCCTCCCCCGCCATTAGCTTTCAAAGGGGAGAGATAACCTAGACCCCAGCATTGGTTCCATGAGATTAACCCTCCCCCGCTTGCGGCTTTTAAGAGAGAATTATGATCATAAGATTGATAAGCCACCATACCACGTCAAGGTAAAACCCATATGGCGGTCCCTAACTATTTACCTCTGGTCATAATTTCAAATGCTAAAGCCTCCCGGCATAAGAGCATTACCTGAAAAATAAGGTCTCCCGACCTGGGCATTGGTTTTCATCATAGGGCTTAGTCCTCCCCCGCCATTAGCTTTCAAAGGGGAGAGATAACCTAGACCCCAGCATTGGTTCCATGAGATTAACCCTCCCCCGCTTGCGGCTTTTAAGAGAGAGAAACTGCCCAGACCAACACCCATTTCCAAAGGCATTGTTCCACCATTTAAAGAGACAGGTATGGGGGTGCTACAACCACATGGAAGCCTGGCCTGCAGCATAGCTGCTGAACTTCCAAACAGAATAAATCTGCTACAATACAAAATACAAAAAGGAAAAATTGTGAGAGCACTCGGCTAAATAAAAATGTACTAAAATACATTGGAAGTGCTACTGATCTGGCCAAATTAACCCCATACCTGTCTCTTTAAATGGTGGAACAATGCCTTTGGAAATGGGTGTTGGTCTGGGCAGTTTCTCTCTCTTAAAAGCCGCAAGCGGGGGAGGGTTAATCTCATGGAACCAATGCTGGGGTCTAGGTTATCTCTCCCCTTTGAAAGCTAATGGCGGGGGAGGACTAAGCCCTATGATGAAAACCAATGCCCAGGTCGGGAGACCTTATTTTTCAGGTAATGCTCTTATGCTGGGAGGCTTTAGCATTTGAAATTATGACCAGAGGTAAATAGTTAGGGGTTATGGGTTTTACCTTGACGTGGTATGGTGGCTTATCAATCTTATGATCATAATTTTGTAACTAAAAAACCCCCTGTCTTTGTAAATACATGCATCTGCATAGATTACTGATATGACAGGGGACCAGGGAATGTGCATTGATCAATTTTTCTTCTTTTTTTCTATGTCTGTAGCTTATTTTTGAACTCCTGGCTTGCAGGCAAGTTCTGGTTGTATAAAAACCAGGTGTACTGCCAAACAGAGCCTCCTGTAGGCTACCGGTCCATATAGCGGCTACCAAATAGCCAATCAGAGCCCTTATTTGGCATCCAAGGAAGTTTCCGCACGCCTGTGTTGCTCTTCAACTCTTTTCAGAAATAGGGGCCGGTATAAAACTTAACTAAGCTCTCTTAAAACAAAGCAATTTTTCGGAATTTATTAAACCCCAAGGATGAAAATCCAGCATTTCAGACCTGTCGAGGTTGCATATAAGTCAATGGGAGAATCCCAATGATTTTTTGATGTGCGCTGGGTTTCGTGCAATACCCTGAAGTCTGTGAAAATTCCGAAAAAATTTTGAAAACCGCGAAAACCTGATGGAAAAATTAAAAAAATCATGAAAATTAGATTTTTTTCCCACAAAGCTAATTTTCGTGAAAATGTTATAATAAATAAGCATAAAACACCAGAGCGGATTTGGAGTTTGTAGCAGAAAATATTGAGATAAATTCGGACTTTGATAAATAACACCCTAAATGATATAACATTATGGTCACTATTAACCAGGGTTCAATGACTTGCAAATTTGCCATTAGTTCTGGGTCATTTGAGATCACTAGATACAATATAGCATTTTTTCTGGTTGGCTCCTCAACAACCTGTGCCATAAAATTTTCATGCAACAAGTTTATGTTTATGTTTAATGTTCCCATTAACTGATCTGGAAGTACTGTTGCTCCAGTCAATATCTGGGTAATTAAAATCCCCCATTATCATTACTTTACCCAAACTAGCAGCCTTTTCTATTTGTATCAAGAGCTTAGCCTCCTCCTCCTCACTTACATTTGGGGGTCTATGGCATACTCGTACAATTTAATTTTCTTTACAATTGGTGAGGAACTCCACACATTAGACTTCTGCCGCCTCCTTTTCTAACCTAACCTCCTCCTTTATATACGCTTTTCCTGCCTAACAAACAAACATACCCCTGCTCCTTTTCTATTGCCTCTGTCCCTCCAAAACAAAGTATAGCCACTGATATTAACTGCCCAGTCATGTGACTCATTCAGCCATGTTTTGGCCACACCAGTCACATCATATTTTCCCTCCAGCACCTCCAGCTCTCCCATTTTAACTTTGTAAACATACATTTAATTAGTGATGGGCGAATTTATTCGCCAGGCTCGAATTTGCAGCGAATTTGCAGCGAATTTGCGCGATTTCAAACGCCCGCGAATATATGCTGATATTCGCCCATCACTACATTTAATATTAAACATATGACATGTGATCCTCCCTATCTTCAAAATGTTAATGTTCAATAAAGGGGTTATTTATCAAAGTCCCATTTTTTCTGGTTGGCCTTTTAAATGGGAAACCACCATTTTTTCATAGAAAAAAACAAATAGAATTTTGGCGTTAAAAAGACCAAACAAAAAAGTACTCCAACTCAGACCTGTCGAGTTCATATTAAAGTCAATGGCAGATGTCCCGATTAGATTCTGATCTGTGCTGGGTTTCATCCAATAATCCAAAGAGTTTGTGGTTTGTGGGCAACATATCCAAAAAAGTTCCAGGTTTCTTGTGACAAATTCGAAAAAGTCGCAGGTTTCGGCGACAAATCTGAAAAATTTTTACTATACGGATTTTTTCACGGTTTTAACGATTTTTTCCAGCACAACAAGATTTTTGGAAAAATGTATTGATAAATAGGGGGAAAAAACAGTAATTTTCAGAAAATTTTGACAAATAACCCCCTAAAGTTACCTGTAGGTCATGTTGATAGTTTTTCTTTTGTAAGCGATTGTTACGTGAAGCACAGGGGTGATTCTAGTCCCTCTACCGCCTGAGGCAGCAGCCGTTGCTGCTGCCCCCCCCTCCACCATGCGCTTACCTTTTTACGCCTGAGGGGGTCCACATGGGTGGCAGAGAGGACCAGTATGCTAGAGCAGAGAGCCTAACTGTCTCTCCCAATATCACTGCAGAGTAACTCAGGTTTGTCATGTGCCATCAGGTAAGCACCACACGTGGACTGTAACACTGACAAAGGGGTGTCGAAATGGTTACATCTTATTAATATTCAGTCTGAAAATCTTTTGTCCACACGACTAATGCATGCCAGTTTATTTAATACCACTGTGCTTGCTAAGCCACTGTTAATCACAGATTTATTTTCTTTCCTCATAAAACATTATCCCGGTGGAGAATTACGTGCCTCTATAAACCATGGCAGCACGCAGGAATTGAGACATAAGGCAATTGTATGAAATGTACTACAGTTCAGAGGAACACCCAGTGGGAGCAGAGTTAGACGTTTGCCAGGGGCTGCATTGTGGATAGTGCCCTAACAGCTGCTTCAAAATAATTGTAAACTGCTATGTACAGGGCCCATGTTCCCTCTCATTTTACTGTTTGTTAATTTGTTTTATCACCAAATTTTTATTGTTCCCCTCACCCATTGCACAGAGGTACATAATTGTTGGCTTTTTACAAACTGGAGTCTGATGGGTCAATAAAAGCAATGACTTTGACCAATGACATCATCTCAGGCCATGAATTAAAATTTTTGTCTGAAGTTTTCTGTCTGACTTTTTTCAATAATAAGAATATACTAGAGCTGTAATAATAGCCACTGGAGACTGTGGCCAGATGGTTTTCATTATTATCAATGTAATCCACAAGATTAATCATATAATCCTGGCCTTCTCCTAATAGTAAAGATTTGTTTGACCCAAGAATATATATGAGTTTCGCCATCATTTTTGTAGCAGCATGGACTTAAACTTGGAGAGAATTGTAAGTACTTCATTGAGCAGTGGGTGGAAACAATTATATTCTTTTTCTATGACATACACTCAATGCCATGAAAAAGCCAGCTATTACAAATTGTGACTGTCAACAACCTTCACCCAAATGTTGTTGCTGTCCAAAATACCCACGTGAATAGTGATGGGCAAATTTCTTGCGTTTCGCTGAAAAATTTGTGAAATTCCGGAAAATTTGCAAACCCCAGAAAGATTTGAGAAACTGGTTTGACATGAACAGTGATTTTGTCACACGTCAACATTTTTTTGACACAAATTTGATTTTTGGAGTGCATTTGTGTTTTGATGCACGGCTTTATTTTTTTAGTTGCACAATGCAATTTAGTGAAACCATAATAGAGTCTATAGTTGTTTTGTTTGTGTCACCTTTTTTCAGCTTTGGGGCTACCAATAAAAGATTTTCCTCAAGCTTTGTAGACTGTGATAAGTGAACATGGCATCTTGCTTTGTGTCAAAATTCACTGAATTCTGAGGGCCCTTCGTTTGCAGCCCCAGTGGGCCCCCAAGGCTACCTGGTTGGGGCCATAAAAGTGACATTTGTTAATGAGGTCCTGTTGACCATGTTTAAGTTACAGAGAAGACACACTTAGGGGCAGATTCACTAAGCTCGAGTGAAGGATTCGAATGAAAAATACTTCGAATTTCGAAGTATTTTTTTGGTACTTCGACCATCGAATTGGTTAAATTCGTTCGAATTCGAACGAAATCGAACGAATCGAACGAAAAATCGTTCGACTATTCGACCATTCGATAGTCGAAGTACTTGCCCTTTAAAAAAAACTTCGACCCCCTACTTCGGCAGGTAAAACCTACCGAAGTCAATGTTAGCCTATGGGGAAGGTCCCCATAGGTTTGCTAATCTTTTTTTGATCGAAGGATTTTCCTTCGATCGTTGAATTAAAATCGTTCGAATCGTTCGATTCGAACGATTTAATCGTTCGATCGAACGAAAAATCCTTCGATCGATCGATCGCAGGATTAGCGCTAAATCCTTCGACTTCGATATTCGAAGTCGAAGGATTTCAATTCGAGGGTCGAATTTCGAAGTATTTTTAACTTCGAAATTCGACCCTTAGTGAATCTGCCCCTTAGTATTAGTGAGCAGAAAAGACTGTCCGGGATAGTGCTATATAGAGGAGTGTCAGTAAAGGACAGATGGAAAAACACAAAAGTCTTCATGTTTTGCCTATTCGTATCTCCTATTCAATAAAAATATGTTATCTGTTTTCAGCATCATACCCTGTGTTTGTATATTTCTTTAAAGGTAAAGCTAATTCAGTAAGTACTGAAGGTGTGTAAAGAGTGCATCTGTTTAATTTAATGTTACATGACTCCAATTGAGAATAGTCTAGCTGTGTCATGTTATCCAAACAACTTCAAGTAGCATCTGAGTAGTAGTTAAATTAAAAAATAACTCCAAATATAGAATATAGAACAACTTTTTAAAAAACTAATAGCACAACAGTGCTAATCAAGTGATCCACACAGTGATCATATATATTCATATGAAAAAATTATAAATTAAATTATACAGCAGGTGGAGGAGGATGGATGTCTCTCTGGAGAGACTGCACAATTTCACGCACCTCTTGCAGCTCATGGTGCTCACTTGCTGGATCAGCGTAATGAGCAGCTCACTTTGCTCATAGTAGGCCTGTCCAGTCTATGTGTGTATATCTGCTGCTGTTGCTGCCACAGGCTGTGCTGCTACAGGTTGCAGAAGCTGCTGATCCTCTTCAACCCAGACCTCTGATTAAGGTGGTGCTGCGTCAGGTGGTGCTGCCACCTTGTCACCTGCAGCGGCACCATCTGCAGCCGGATCATCTTGGATCCATTCAGCTGGCAATTAAGGAATTTCAGTTTGAGTAACATAACATTTGCATTTGTACAGTACAATTTATACAGGGTGAGGTGTGTCATGTAAGATACGTAAGTAACTACAGGAAAACCAACATCTATAAGGATGCCAGGTATGGGGCAGGCAACAACATTAAGATACTTTTTTGCAGCAGATAATCTCCATTTGATTTACTTGTTCACAGCATTTATATGACAGTTATATGACAGTTACCTAAATACACTTTTGCTCAAAAACAGCAAAATAAATAGGAAACAAGTGACTTTATTGTAATTAATAAGAGAAATCTATTTATTCTGTTTAAATAAATCTATCTTCTACTTCTGCCCTTAGCTCATCCACTAAATATGGGTGCTGCCTCTTTACGTCACTCCTTATCCGCTGGACAACACGCAGCCTGAGATGGATGTTGAATCGCCATCTCAGCCTGAGCCACAGCCTCTCCATTATATTTCTTTTAAGGGACTGTATCCCGGAGGTCCCAGGGTGGATGTTATCATATCCTTCCCGGTACAGGTATTCAATGAAATACTGGAGCTGCTCCTCATTAAGCATTCCAAGACCTGGCATTGTGTTGCTTGAAAAGTGTAAGGGTGTATTTATACTGGTGACGCCCAATTTTGACGCGCGTATGGTGCATGTGTATGACGGGCCGAGTTTTATGCGCAAAAAAAAACGGATTTCTGCCACATGTTGAAACGCTGTGCACAACAAATTTTTGCCACAGTTTCACGAAAAAATTCTGCCGGTGGAGAAAATTAGACACAAATCTAACTATGGCGATTTTTTTCGCCCATCCCTACATGTGAATTTAAACTCTGAAAACAGCTTCTGATAAGTCTCCATGTCATAGTCTGCACAATAGGTACTGTATATTGCCTCACTCTTGGGCCTATGGTGAAGACTATCATGTGGAAACTTATTGGGATTTTAGCAGTGATATGGTTTTCTGCATGTTAGTGGTTGATAATCTGTATGGTGTTAACCTCACACCACTGTTTATATCCTTTCCCAGATGCTCTATATGCTAGGTAACATAGAGAATGTTCATCATGTTGAGACATTTAGGGCAGATTTATCATAGGTCAAGGTGAATTTTCGAATGAAAAAAATTCAAATTTTGAGTTATTTTTTGTGTACTTAGACCAGGGAATAGTCCAAATTTGATTTGAATTTGAAAAAAAAATCGAAAAATTCTAATTTCGAAATGTATTATGTACTGTCTCGTTAAAAATTCGACTTTGACCATTCACCATCTAAAACCTGCCAAATTGCTGTTTTAGCCTATGGGGGACCTCCTAGAACCTAGTCATTTGGTTGACTTTAGACTTTGAAAATTCAACGGTTTTTTGGGGAAAATCTAATGCGATCGAATGCACTATTACTTCGATTCGTACGATTCAAATTTAGCCGAATAATGATCTATTCGATCAAAAACTGACCCATTCGACCAAAAAAACTTTGACTTAATTTCGTTTGGTCTTTTTGAATTCGAATTTGAAAAACTTTGAAATTCGAATTCAAAAAAGACCAACCGAAATTGACAAATTTGCCCCTAAGAAAGTGAGACTTGTGTTAGCTCACACTCTTAGTAGTGAATATATCTAATAGTCACAATTAGGGCAAGTGTATAAGGGAGCTGCAAAGGACTAATTTAAGCACTCTGCATGTTTTACCCACAGCAAGCGATCAATTTGCCCATTTACATCTGCAACCCTCTCATTCTGCCCGCATTCTGATCCACTACTAAATTTCTGTGAGGGTTCAGGATTTAAAGACCTGAAGGTAAGGGCACAAAGAAGAACGTAAGGAAAGGAGGAGAAGGTGTTGGAACTTAATTGTAAAAGTAGAATCTGTTGGCAGACTTCCCCCAAAAGGAAGGAAAATCATCTTTCAATATTGTCATTTGTCAATAGTGTCACGACCTGTGGGTCTCTAAAGGCCCACACTATGGGTTTCAGCAGGTTTCATACTGAGTTTCTAAGGGAGTGAATACCAAACTGTGTGGCTGCCATGGCAGGAGATATAGGTGGTGAAGCAGATGTATGGGGGTTTCAGTCTGATGATCATAAAGGGTCGGATTGAATTATGAATTATGTAATATATTCAGTAAATGCTTGTTTCATGTAAGGCTGCTATAATCACAAACAACATCTTACGTATAAGAATATAATTATATTTTAAATATATAATTATTGTGCTATTAAACTTAATTTCGAATTTTGAGTTTATTTTAGTGTCATTTGACTAGGGAATAGTCCAAATTTGTTTCATGTTTAAAAAAATTCAAAATTCAAGTCGATCCTATTTACCTGAATATAAAAAATTTGATTTTTTTAACTCCAATAAACTCTAAATTTGACCCTTGATAAATATGCCCCTTAGGGTAATATTTTAGTAGAATTTCGATTTTTTTCTTCTCTATACCTCTGAAAGCCCAACTAGAAGGTTCATTTGTACAGAATTTGGTGTCAAACCTTTATTAGCTCCCCTTGATATACCTGGAACTATTGATGAATGATCAATAAACCAATGTTTTTCTATATCAGACTGCCACTGTTCTAATGTGATTTGTCTTAGAGTAACAAGGTTTATAATGGCATTTTCATTCCCTAAAGCTATGTATAGTATGGAAAAGTGACAAGATATACAGATGTCCCTAAATTATGCATGAAAAAAGACTGGTAGCTTTGTAGTTTTCTAATTGAGATGTTATGAGTCATTTTATGTAATATATTCAGTAAATGCTTGTTTCATGTAAGGCTGCTATAATCACAAACAACATCTTACATGTCTAACAATATAATTATTGTGCTATTAAACCCAAATTGCAATGAATGATGCATGAAACTTTCATGTATATATAGGAATATTTTCACACTTGTTTTTCCCCAAAGTCAGATAATTCAGGGCTTTGCCTGTGTAAATATAAAGAAATGTATAGATAGAAAATGAACATTACTCAAAATATTTTTTCTCTTGAAAAGCAAGGAAGACATCAGACATCATAGATACTTAGGAGGCTGTGTCTGTAGAATTGTATGTACTGGTTTACGCCTACGCTAACCTATTTTGTGGCATCTCTTTGTACCAGTTATGGGCAAACTTGCGTAGATGTTTTAAAATGGTGCAGTGCAAAATCTTTTTATCTTTTTATTTAATATCTTTTTATTACAAAATTTTTTATTTTCTCTGCATTGTTTAGGAGAACTAAACCCTAAAAATGAATTGGCTAGAATACTATATTTTATATATTGAACTTATTGAACTGGCCTAAAGGTCCAACATCCAGGGCTACAAAGTTATCACAGGAGTTTCCCATCTTGGATTTTGCTAGTGCCTGTGACATGCACACTAATTTCTAACTATAGAACAATAGTTGAACTATGGAAAAAAAACAGAGAAATGGAGTCTCACTATTGGTGTAACTAAATAATATAAAACATCAAAGAAAGTAATTCCAAAATATCTCCTATCCCAAAAATTATATAATTAGGCTTCACCTGATCAACAGAATCCCTGATCAACCGAAATGAAAAAATCTTCTCTATTATTTTGTTTAATATTATTCCACCTTATTATGTAACATAGATAAGTCAAAGAACCTGGCTGGGCAGCAATGGTCCTTATGCCATCATTATTATTTTTTTTTATTTAGAGAAAGTTTTTACAAGAAAAATATTTTGTGTTTATTACATATTATGAACAAAACAACAACTTCTCCCCAGTCTCTGAACGTAGAGTCTGAAAATGGCTTTCAATTTCCAACAAAATAAGAAATTACACACTAATGAGTCCCTTTGTGTACTTTTTGCACAAGAACTTTAATTTCTGAAATTAATGACTTTTATTATCCAGAGTATCAGGGGGCACATTTCTTATGCAAATCTAATTGTCCAGGTTTATATATACACATGTCTTTCCCAAATGCATTATTTGCATTTGTCAGAAGCTTATCTGATATAAGATAACCTATTAAATATTTAGAAAGGTGAGTTACATAATGTGGTTTATCCACGGGGGTTAAGATGTTATTTAAGATAAACAGAAAGCATATCAAGCATATCAGCATAAAAAAGAGAATGCTGTACATGTGTATTAAAATAATTATTTTATCTGTGAGAAATGAATCATTAGAATAAACTGTACTGTGTTGTGTTTTTTATAAAAAAAAAAAACAGTTTATTGTTACTGACTTGAATAAATATATATAACCATTAAACAGAAAAAATTAAATAGTTATAATATTTTTTATTTACTGATCAAATCAAAATCAATAGTTAAGATTATATCCACATTGTTAGTTATTTTATTATCAAAATAAAACCATTAACCTGGAAATTTTAAAAAGAAAATTAATAACTTTTTTTTAAAAAAAAATTCAATAGTTGAGTTTCAGGCTGTTGTAACTGTTTCATGAAATTGTTTCATGAGCCTTGCGCTCTACGTAACCCCACATTACTACTGTTACACACCTGAAGTGTCTCGACCAAGTTGTCGTTTCACTTCCAGACCTTAGGCTTGGGCGAATTTGGCCTGTTTTGTTTTGCCAAAAATTTGCTGCCGGTGAAATGTTGCTGACGCCCATTAAAGTCTATGGGTGTCGAACTTTTTTTTACGCGAGCCGAAATTTTTTTGACGTGCGACGCCATACAAGTCTATGGGCATCATTTCCGCGGCGAAACAAGGCTAAAAAATTCGCCCATCCCTACTTAATCAAACTTCAGTGTACTCTCACTCTTTCCTTCAGGGGTCTAATAGTGCAACCTACATATTGCTCAAGGCATTTGGCACACGTCAACGGCCACTGATTTCATGTTGCAATTGATATACTCATTGATTTTATTAACTTCATACTGCACTCAAAGTGGTCCGACAGTACACAGTACACACCTTATTGAAACACATTTTTACATTCCATGGCTCTGTAACCGAGTTTCCAATTTCAATCCCCCATGTGAATACTGGGGGCTAAGATCCCTCCTTGCCACAATACGGTAACCAGTATCAAGTATTCCCTTAACTCTCTGTCTGCATGTAACACTGGTAAGTATCTGTTTATGATCCCCTTTATTTTGTTAAACTGTCTACTGTATTTCATGCTCAAAGTCACTGGTTGCAAGGATGGATTCCCCCCCACTTTCCCCACTCTGCTCTCTTTGATCAATTTGTCTCTATTTGTTAATAATGCAGACTTGAATGTGCCTTGTAACATACCCATGTCATACCCTTTTTCCAAAAACCTATCCCACAACTTACAGGCCTCCACAATGAAATCACTGTCTGAACTACAGTTTCTGCGCAACAGCAGGAACTGTCCCCTCGGTATGCCATGAATCTGCTCTCAATAGGGAATTCCCTGCACACGGTTTAGCTTCTGTGACTTTGCCTAGCTGTTTACCATAATTTGAAACTGTAGGGGTCCATGGGGGGTCAATCTGCCCCTATGGCTTTAAGGCCCCACCCTTTGCTCAGTGTTATTGGCCAAGAGGTGATATGACAACTTCTTGCAACACTGCTCTATAGTGTAAGGAGTGGCCTCTTCCTCTTTGGCCTCTGGATGGTGATCCAGCTGGATGTGCCCAGGGGAGCCTGGGTACAGCAAGGCCCAGAAAGGCATGTGTCCAAGTCGGGGACCAGGCAATCCCGTGAATGAGGAATAGAAAGTGGCATTTGTAGCTCCCAGTACTAGTACTCTCTAGGAGTGTAAGATAGTCAGGGTTGAGCTAAAAAGAGCAGTTCTGAGCTCCAACATAGAAGTGATAGATTGGAGGTATCTCTCCCAGGCCATATTGCCTGTAGTATAGGGATCCCAGTGGAGAGGGAATCAGGAGAGAATGATTGCCCTGAGGTTGATCCAGAGACCACTACTGGAATATGTTGCAGAGGTGAAGTGGGATACCTGCCAAGTCCGTCCTAAGGGAGTGTCAGCACGGTAAAACTGCATGAGATGTGCCTGCGCACTTTTCCTCTGATTCACTGTGATGTGAGTAAACCTGGGGACATTGTCAATGGACTAATAAACAGTTTTCTTTGTTTGCACCATAAGAACCTCCTGGCTCCCAATCTTTTGTATGTGCACAGTAGCCTGGGTGTGTTAGTTGCACTATACCGTAGAGGGAAAGCTTCCACATAGAGAAGACCCGAATCCTGAAGGGAGAGTCCAATGTAACCTATGCTCTGCTTACTAGCTGGAAAGTGATGTGGATGTGGATAGCCCAGATTGGCGTTATAGAACATTTTCTACGATTTTTTTAAAAGTCTTAACGGAATTACTTTTTAAGACTCTATACTTTATAACATCATTAAGCTGTCTCTGTGCTTCTTTCTCATAGTCTATTGTAGTTAAAACTACAAGAGTCCCTCCTTTATCTGCCTGTTTGTCCTGGCGCCATATAAATGGGCCCACTCCATACCATTTTTAGCGCTGATGTCTGTATGGTTTTTAAACTGTGGTGTGTGGTGGGCAGGTTCTGCGTGGGGCTTGGGGGCTGGGGTGGGCAGGGCCCAGAAAATGTTGTTGTATGGGGCCCCATGATATCTAATGGTGGCCCTGGGCTTTTGTATCAGGCTATTTGCTTATCTGCACTTCCAGATGCCACTGCTGTAGCATTTTTTAATGACCTAACACAAAATTGCTCCTCATTTTTTTGGTTTTTAGGGTCAATGACCACCAACATTTATATAGCATTTTTTAACTGCAGGAACCTGAATAGGAAGGGTAGTAATTTACAAACTATGAACAATAAAAAATGAAACCCAACTGCTCCATCTATACTAAAAATGTATTTAGAAGTAAACTAACCTTTTCAGTGATTGTGTACTCTTGAAATATTGTTCTTTTTATTTTCCTTTTCGTTAACATTTAGCCAATAAACTAAATAAAATGGAATAAAAAAATGCCATCTTTGACTCTGTGGCATGGACTTGATGAATGACAGTGGATCTGATTCTGGCAGGGATGAAAGCCATTATTGAATATACATGTCACTTGTGGTATCTCGGTTTTTGTAAAGGTTACGACCCAAATGCACAGTTGGAACTTCAATATTTTATATTTATTATTAAGGAAAAAAATGTGACAAGGTGAAAGACTGTATGAGACATGAAAGATGCAAAATCACCATTTTAGATCTTGTATCGATCTGGAAGCGAAAGAAAGTTAATTTCGTCGATAGCAACATTTGAGTAACACAAAGCCATTACTGGGAAAGGGAACCGACAGCTAAATCAAAGTGACTGATTAATTTTCCCAGCCATTGTGCTGCTTCGGTGTTATAAATACTCTCGTCGTCTGAGGTCAGCATTTTTAAATATAATGATGGAGAAAACCTAAAAAAAAAAAAAGAAGAAAAAAATGAATCGTCTGAGCCAAAATATCAACCCTTTTCTTTGTTCCACTGATAAGGCTAACATGAAGGCAGTCTGAAAGGCTTCAATTTAAATTCAGTAATCATGTTTAATGAATCTTGAAATAGCTTTAACCAGAGAAGTACAAGAAGGTGGGGAAATTCTAGCTGCGTCTGATAGAAGTGACAACTTGTTGCAGGTTGCTGTATCCTAATTGTTGCCCTTAGCAATTTGAAATAAAGTGTCAGTCCCAAAAAAACACATGGGTTTGTCCAATGATGAGTAATTAAAAGGCTCAAGAGGACATGACTGTTACAACCTCTAATCCAGACTCAGTCTTTACTATAAATAAATAAAAGAGACACCATTAGTGATGGGCGAATTTATTCACCAGGCGCGAATTCGCGGCGAATTTGCGCGTTTCGCCGCCAGCGAATAAATTCGCGAAACGCCCGTGATAATTCGCGTCAAAAACGGGCGCCGGCGTCGAAAAAACGAGACGCCGGCGCCGTTTCGCGAATTTTTCGCCGTTTCGCGAATTTGGCGCGAAATTCGTGAATTTTTCGGCGAAGCGAAACGGCGCAAATTCGCCCATCACTAGACACCATTCTGCACAGCTACCCAAAAAAAAATAGGAAACACCTCGACAAATAACTAAATTAATGTAGCTAACTACACAGTGCTTTTAATTAAGGGTTGTTTGTGCGTTAGTTTGGCTTGTTGCTTGTTACCTGCGATCTTGGGGCTGCCGCCTTTGACAAAGTTTACACCTTGCCTGATAGCAGGAGTGGCCCTGTTTAGGCTAATATCAAACCAAGAGTCTCCCCAGAATTCTCTGGCTCTAATAAAGAGATCAAAAAATAAAATATTGGTATTATTCATGGACATTGTCCAATATTAGGGCATTGTGTCTACAAGGTTTAGGGCTCATTTATTATCCTAGCACAATATTCTAAGTGTATATCTAGTATAGTTAAATCTAAAAACAACTGGACTTGCTGAGTATTCAATGAAGACGTTTCACTACTCATCCGAGCAGCATCTTCAGTTCAACTGACTGGTGTGGGAAGTGCTCGGCATATAAACTCTTCCACTAATCCATTTACAATGGCACATTGTAACTCTACAAAGAGGTGACATCTGAAGAAATTCACAGAGGTGTAGATTCTGTGTAGTTGTGATAGGATTATCCAATGTGTCATGCAACTCCTAGAAACAGGTGGTACTTGTGAGAGTTGCATGAATAGACGTGTGAAGTGTTCTGAAACCGTCAGGGTACAGATGTTAGAACAGCATTGTATGTAGCAGACAGGTGGTGTTGAAGACTCCTGCCTCTGTTCAGGGGTGGTTTCTCCACCTTGACATGAATCGCCTCTTTCACTCCTCATTAAAACCAGCGGTCTTCTTTATCCAAGATTTGGACCTTGCTATCTTCAAAGGAGTGCCCCTTGTCTTTTAGGTGTAGAAAGACAACTACATTTTGCCCTGTAGAGTTCGCCCACTTATGTTGAGCCAGGGCAAAACTCAGCTGAAAGAAAGCAAAAAACGAAATACGAAAAAATTTGATTTTCATGATTTTTTGGGATTTTTCATCTGATTTTCACGATTTTTTCTGATTTTTCCTAAAAAAATACTTTGGGGTATTTTTTTTTCGAAAAAACGGACGCCGGCGCCAAAAACGGACGCCGGCGCCAAAAACGGGCGCTGGCGTCGAAAAAACGGGCGCCGGCGTCAAAAACGAGACGCCGGCGCCGTTTCGCGAATTTTTCGCCGTTTCGCGAATTTGGCGCAAAATTAGTTAATTTTTCGGCAAACCGAAACGGCGCAAATTCGCCCATCACTAGACACCATTCTGCACAGCTACCCAAAAAAAAATAGGAAACACCTCGACAAATAACTAAATGAATCACCTCTTTCACTCCTCATTAAAACCAGCGGTCTTCTTTATCCAAGATTTGGACCTTGCTATCTTCAAAGGAGTGCCCCTTGTCTTTTAGGTGTAGAAAGACAACTACATTTTGCCCTGTAGAGTTCGCCCACTTATGTTGAGCCAGGGCAAAACTCAGCTGAAAGAAAGCAAAAAACGAAATACGAAAAAATTTGATTTTCATGATTTTTTGGGATTTTTCATCTGATTTTCACGGACGCCGGCGCCAAAAACGGGCGCTGGCGTCGAAAAAACGGGCGCCGGCGTCAAAAACGAGACGCCGGCGCCGTTTCGCTAATTTTTCGCCGTTTCGCGAATTTGGCGCAAAATTAGTTAATTTTTCGGCAAACCGAAACGGCGCAAATTCGCCCATCACTAGACACCATTCTGCACAGCTACCCAAAAAAAAATAGGAAACACCTCGACAAATAACTAAATGAATCGCCTCTTTCACTCCTCATTAAAACCAGCGGTCTTCTTTATCCAAGATTTGGACCTTGCTATCTTCAAAGGAGTGCCCCTTGTCTTTTAGGTGTAGAAAGACAACTACATTTTGCCCTGTAGAGTTCGCCCACTTATGTTGAGCCAGGGCAAAACTCAGCTGAAAGAAAGCAAAAAACGAAATACGTAAAAATTAGATTTTCATGATTTTTTGGGATTTTTCATCTGATTTTCACGATTTTTTCGGATTTTTCCTAAAAAAATACTTTGGGGTATTGTCAAAAACCCAGTGCACATCAAAAAACCATTGCGACTTCTCCCATTGACTTATATGCAACCTCCAAATAGAAGAGGGGGATGGTGGTCAGCACAGCTTTTCAAAATGGTATGCGTCCAATTCCTTAATAGTTGCTCTGTGCTGCAACTGCTGCAAATGATCCAAGTTTAGGAGAAGGAAGAGGAACTCCAGCAGTATTACTGCAAATAACTTTTTATTCCAGACAGTGGAAAAAACAACATGTTTCGGGTTCAATACCCTTTATCAAGTGAACCTTGACAGGTCTGAGATGCCGGATTTACAGATTCAGACTTTTCCATCCTCGGGGTTTAACAAATTCCAAAAAAATTGTGATTTTTTTAAAAGTCTGATTGTATAAAAAAAAAAAAGCACAAATTTTTCGTGATTTTTGCTTTCGGACTTTAGTAAATAACCCCCTAAGTACATTTTACTGCAACTTGCAAAGCACCAATACACATACTAAATCAACTTAAAATGAACTCTGGAGACCCACGGTAATTTCAGTGTCATTTATTTCACAACATATTTCGGATATAAATATCCTTCATCAGGTGCACTTGATGAAGGATATTTATATCCGAAACATGTTGTGAAATAAATGACACTGAAATTACCGTGGGTCTCCAGAGTTCATTTTAAGTTGATTTGGAAGCTTCTGTGGCTTGATGGGGCCACCCTGAAACGTATGGAGTGAGGGACCACCAAAAAGTTTTTATTGATTTGGGAATACACATTGTGTTAATAATGGTATTAGCATTTGATTCACAAGTTAGTTGCGATTATTGACACAACCAGGCTGATGGCAATTCCAGGGTTTTCTTGCTTGAGTCCATGTACTGGTGAATAATTTATCAAGATGTTTGCAAGGTGCAGAGAAGCCTGTATAGGTTCAGGTTCAGCTCTGAATAGTGACAGTGTGTGCTCAAATTTGTTTTTAGTCAAGCCATTTACTCTTGGTAAACAGAGCAATCTCAAGGAATAAGCTGTCATTGCTCTTACACAAGATAATAAATTTAGAATATTTGCTCCTCATAGGTTCCCAATAGGTGTTCAATATATATATATATATATATATATATATATATATATATATATATATATATATATATATATATATATATATATCAGGCACAATCCAGATTACCTTGTTTTTTCTTCTGCTGCTTGGACAGTTGAATGTGGGATGAGCCCATTCTCTCCGGGTACCTTTCCTTCCCATCTGTCTCAGGTAGTGTGTATTTCAAAGGAGCTTTGTTACTGGGGGCCATTTAGCATATATTTTTTTTTGTGTTGAGAATGTTCAGTGTGTTCACATTGGTAAACCTTACATAGTCCGATAGCCAACACTGTACAATTCATTGTGCAAAAAATGAAAAAAAAAACCTGTATTATTTTTAGAGACCATGTTGTATTCTCTACAGGTAATTCACCTTAATAAAACATACAAGGGCATCTAGAGCTAAAGTAGTGGTCAATGGTCAATAACACCCCCTCTCCCCAACATCAGTATCTCGTTTTTGATTGCTTAGTGCTCACGTAATTATCCCTTTGGAGATACTTCTAAAGTCCGGCCAAGTAAATCGGATGCAGAAGTGTTGAGCATATTTCAGTAACCTTCCTCAATAATTTATAAATCAATTAAAATGTCATTATTGCTGTCCTTTACCACTTAGCCTCTTCAATATATAAAGGTCACTCAGCGAGTATTTCAATGGAGAGCGATTATATATACATGAAAATAGCACATCCATTCTCTTATGTTACAAAGCGCTGGACCAATTTAAATCTCCGCTCAGTTACACTCATAAATAGAATGGGGTGCTGTTTTTTTTTTTTTTTTTAATAATATGGAGTCTGATAATAATTTATTGGATTAACACTATGGAGTCACAAAGGGCTTCATTATGAAGTTGAAGAGTTATTGAGCAAAAGGAAAAAATAACTTTCCAATATACATATAGCCCCAGAGTTGAACATTGTGAAGATTATGTCACAATTAACCAAATGACTGTACCTCTGTTGTTATATGATATTTGACTGCTAATTCTTCTACAGACAAAAAACAAACAAACAAACAAACAAATGAGTAGTTTCAATCCAGACAATATTTAAAATAGCCAAAAACCCCAACATAGATGATGTTCAATTCCATTCTGTTTTTTTTTTAAAAGGGACACATCTTGAATGACCCCAGTATCAGGATTAAATCTAAATATATAGTAATCTGCCAGTAACATACTTATATACTGATGTTACCATTGCTTCTATGTCTAGGTAATACATTAATCTGAATTATCTTTAATGGTCATCAATCTTATAAGCAACCTAATGTCCACAAGGTCATTCCTAATATAACATTGACCTTGACCTAAGATTGAGTAATATCTTAGTCAAGCTGTAAGATCCAAATATGTGTCTTTGGTAGTCAGACCAAAGCAGTTGAGACCAACTTGTTGAAGACAAGAATTATTATTATTATTATTAATAATAATAATAATAATAATAATAATACAATCCTTTTGATCAGTATTCATAATATGCATCCCAACCTTCTTTATGTTGAAAGATGTAACTGTCTGTTTTTTATGTATACAGGGACCCAAAGATAATATTTTTTTACACTTGACTGGGATATTAATCATATTATATTCATATTTTAAAAAAATAGTATCTGTAAAAGACTTTAAAGAGACATTAAAGGTGCATTGTGAAAGGTTCTGATGACACCACTTTGCATGCTACAAGAAAGCAAGGCCTTCCCCAGCATATTATGGAGGAGAGATTTTGATTTGTAAGCACTTTTGTATTTTCCTTCCATTGTACCTGAAATAACCACCTACAAACATTTAATGACTTATTATACTGATTTCAGATGCATCTGCAGTTTGTAATTACACAGCTCATTGTCTTTAATGATCTGCTGAGTCGTGTTGTAACATAACTCCATAAAGTCACCAAAACAAGCTGAAATCACTGTGACCTTCAAAGATGCTCAAACACAATAACAGAACCCCCTGGAAATTTCTATTCTGTTATTGTTTTCTACATGTAGAAACTTTGGAATGAATGCACAGAAGAGGGTATCAGCAAATTTTAGGAGTGGTTTTACAGGGAGTGTAACCCAAGGGTAAGACATGTCTTATATGTTTCTACTACAAAACTCAAATTTGGTGAAAACATTTGTACACAACTTTTTTCAAGACAGCATTAACCTTACTACTACCAATTACTACAGTACTTTTCACGCAAGATTGGAAATTGAATTAGGATGTGGTTGAATTACAAACCCAAAACTAATTTGTATATTAAAATTGGCAAAATCTCAGAAATATATGCACAAAACAAAAACATCAACAGATAACTTGAGAAAAGTAACTTGAGAATTAGTTTTTTGGTTTTATATTTGGTTTGGCCAGGGACTCAGATTTGGCCAAATTTGAATTCTGTTAGTATTTGTGCTGAACCAGATCTGGTATATAAAATCGGGTTCTAGTTCTTCAAATGTCCTTCATCTACATACTCATTTTTACAGACTGTTTGAATTTTACGTTATATATTCTTAATGTTTATTCAGTTTTTGTATACTTTCCCATCATCGCTTATTACTGGTCCTACTCCTAATCATTAACTCACAATCTTAATCTTGATCCTAAATCCAATGTAATTTAAATAATTATACTACAGAGTGTTTGAAATTTCCCTGAAGATAGCATTAACAATCAAAAAATTGTCAGAATAATAATATGAGGGAGAAGTAGTAGACAGCTCTAAAGATTAGTTGTCGCCAAACTCCAAATACTAGGGGAACGTTTGCTGACTAATGACTTTTGCTTGTTACAAAGTAACTTTTTCTTCTTTGTGGGAATTTTAAAGAAAATAAAACAAATTAATCTGAACTCAATCTATTTTATATTAAATTATACAAATCTCCATGTACATAGTATATTATCCTTAGTGTAATTAATTTCCCCCCATTGTTTCATTTATCAATCAACCAAAACAACAATGTGCAAATTACAAATGACAAGGACGCAGCAATTAAAAATAATTGAAAATATCCTAACCTCAGATCAGAGAGCTGCTTGGTAAACTGAAACATATAATTGAGGCAAAATTACTTTACAGTAAAATTAAAGGTTATGGAGAAGACAGACCAATGGAAACATTAAGGAAGGTATTCTCAGCAATTCTAAGGCTTTTTCCATACTTTGTATGCAGTTCAGGGAGCAAAAAGAAAGAGCTTCACACAGTGAATTTATTTTCCCTGCGCATGGTTACAGTTATAAAGCTGAATGTGTGTGCAAACAGAATTGCAATATTTTTTCACAATGTGAATTTCTTTAAGAGCTTTTTAAATATGTGAAAAATCACAAATGGCATTTGAATTACCCCACCAATAGTTGCTGTTCTATAATTATCGAAAGATTCTGATAGGTGTTACACCGTACTTGTATAGAGAATTAATTAAATAAATAATGTGCTAAAGATTGAATTAAAGTGCTAGTGCAGTTATAATGACATTAAGTTATCCTAAACAGTTTCAAGTGAAAAAAATTGATAAGAATGATCAATTCAATTCTTCTGTGAATTGATAATACCTCCTAAATTCATCCACAGATTGACAAAAAATTAATTATCTAATTAAAGTGCGGTGCAATAATTTAAAGTGTTCAACCTAGAAAATTAGTTAGCTAATTAAAAAGTAGTATAAAAATGTCCAAACTTGATAGTGGGTTAAAAAAATCTGTAGTCACAATCCATAAAATAGTTAATAGAAATGATGGTGGAGTTGTCCCGTAAACTAGCTGCCTGATTTTTTTCTAGAACCTGGGACACCACAAAGGTAAGGCAGGACAGGGTAACCGGGGCTGTGGCCTTGGTATTTAACTTGCCCTAGATGTTTGGAGAGGCTAAGTAAAGTTTTTTCTTTTAACCCACTATCAAGTTTGGTAATTTTTATAATACTTTTTAATTAGCTAACTAATTAGCTAACCAATAGGGATGTAGCGAACGTCGGAAAAAAAGTTCGCGAACATATTCGCGAACTTGCGCAAAAATGCGAGCGGTTCGCGAACGGTTCGCGAACCCCATAGACTTCAATGGGAAGGCGAACTTTAACATCTAGAAAAGACATTTCTGGCCAGAAAAATGATTTTAAAGTTGTTTAAAGGGTGCAACGACCTGGACAGTGGCATGCCAGAGGGGGATCAAGGGCAAAAATGTATCTGAAAAATCTGCCTGTGTGTGCTTGGAAGAGATAGTGTAGGGGGAGAGCTGTTAGTGATTTCAGGGACAGATGATAGTAAGTTTGCTGGCTAGTAATCTGCTTGATACTGCTCTGTATTGGAGGGACAGAAGTCTGCAGGGATTTGAGGGACATTTTAGCTTAGGTAGCTTTGCTGGCTAGTAATCTACTGTTCTCTTTAAACAACTGCCATACGTTGACCTTGTAGGCATTGTTTGCCCAGTTTTTTTGGACGCAGCCACTGAAGCCACAGTTGCCAGAAAAAATATGCCATATAAATGCTGAAAATAGTCATTTTTCGCCATACGTTGACCTTGTAGACATTGTTTGCCCAGTTTTTTTGGACGCAGCCACTGAAGCACAGTTGCCAGAAAAAATATGCCATATAAATGCTGAAAATAGTAATTTTTCGCCATACGTTGACCTTGTAGACATTGTTTGCCCAGTTTTTTTGGTTGCAGCCACTGAAGCACAGTTGCCAGAAAAAATATGCCACATAAATGCTGAAAATAGTCATTTTTTGCCATATACGTTGAGTCAACGTATGGCAAAAAATGACTATTTTCAGCATTTATATGGCATATTTTTTCTGGCCTCTGTGCTTCAGTGGCTGTGGCCAAAAAAACTGGGCAAACAATGCCTACAAGGTCAACGTCGTTGACCTTGTAGGCATTGTTTGCCCAGTTTTTTTGGCCACAGCCACTGAAGCACAGAGGCCAGAAAAAATATGCCATATAAATGCTGAAAATAGTCATTTTTTTGGTCGCAGCCACTGAAGCACAGTTGCCAGAAAAATTATGCCATATAAATGCTGAAAATATAAATTTTTTTGGTTGCAGCCACTGAAGCACAGAGGCCAGAAAAATTATGCCATATAAATGCAGAAAATATGCATTTTTTTGGTCGCAGCCACTGAAGCACAGTTGACAGAAAAATTATGCCATATAAATGCTGAAAATATAAATTTTTTTGGTTGCAGCCACTGAAGCACAGAGGCCAGAAAAATTATGCCATATAAATGCAGAAAATATGCATTTTTTTGGTCGCAGCCACTGAAGCACAGTTGCCAGAAAAAATATGCCATATAAATGCTGAAAATAGTAATTTTTTTGGTTGCAGCCACTGAAGCACAGAGGCCAGAAAAATTATGCCATATAAATGCAGAAAATATGCATTTGTTTGGTCGCAGCCACTGAAGCACAGTTGACAGAAAAATTATGCCATATAAATGCTGAAAATATAAATTTTTTGGTTGCAGCCACTGAAGCACAGAGGCCAGAAAAATTATGTCATATAAATGCAGAAAATAGGCATTTTTTTGGTCGCAGCCACTGAAGCACAGAGGCCAGAAAAAATTAAACCAGTAGGGTTTGCACCCTAGTTTGTAACGGTGGCGGAGGGAGGAGGAGGACGCTAAAGGACAGCTGTGTGTGGAGTCATGAGGCTTGAAGAGAAGGACAGCTGCATAGAAGTCAGAACAAGTCTTCCGGCGTGCAGTAACCCTCCGAGATCCACCCCTCATTCATTTTAATAAAGGTCAGGTAATCGACACTTTTGTGACCTAGGCGAGTTCTCTTCTCAGTTACAATCCCTCCTGCTGCACTGAAGGTCCTTTCTGAGAGCACACTTGAGGCTGGGCAAGACAAGAGGTTCATGGCAAATTGTGACAGCTCTGGCCACAGATCAAGCCTGCGCACCCAGTAGTCCAGGGGTTCATCGCTCCTCAGAGTGTCGATATCTGCAGTTAATGCCAGGTAGTCCGCTACCTGCCGGTCGAGGCGTTCTTTGAGGGTGGATCCAGAAGGGTTGTGGCGCTGCCTTGGACAGAAAAACATTTGCATGTCTGACGTTACAGACTGGCCAAAGGGCTTTGTCCTTGCAGGTGTGCTCGTGGCAGGATTACTGGCACCTCTGCCCCTGGAATGTTGATGAGTTCCTGAAGTGACATCACCCTTAAAAGCATTGTACAACATGTTTTGCAGGCTGGTTTGTAAATGCCGCATCTTTTCAGACTTGTGGTATGTTGGTAACATTTCTGACACTTTATGCTTGTACCGAGGGTCTAGTAGCGTTGCGACCCAGTACAGGTCCTTCTCCTTAAGCCTCTTGATACGGGGGTCCTTCAACAGGCATGACAGCATGAAAGACCCCATTCTCACAAGGTTGGATGCAGAGCTATCCATCTCCGCTTCCTCATTATCAAGGACTGCATCATCCACGGTCTCCTCCCCCCAGCCACGTACAAGACCAGGGGTCCCCAAAAGGTCACCACTAGCCCCCTGGGAAGCCTGCTCCTGTTGGTCCTCCTCCTCTGACTCCACAAAGCCACCTTCCTCCTCTGACTCCACTTCTGGCACCTCTCCCTGCGTTGCAGCAGGTGCCTGGGTTCGTTCTGGTGATTCCGACCAGAAATCGCGCGCTTCCAGCTCCTCGTCACGCTGGTCTACAGCCTCATCTGTCACTCGTCGCACGGCACGCTCCAGGAAGAAAGCGAAGGGTATTAGGTCGCTGATGGTGCCTTCGGTGCGACTGACCATATTTGTCACCTCTTCAAAAGGTCGCATGAGCCTGCAGGCATCGCGCATAAGCACCCAGTAACGGGGGAAAAAAATCCCCAGCTGTGCAGATCCAGTCCTACCACCCAGTTCAAAAAGGTACTCGTTGACGGCCCTTTGTTGTTGCAGCAGACGTTCCAACATAAGGAGCGTTGAATTCCAGCGAGTCTGGCTGTCAGAAATCAAACGCCTGACTGGCATGTTGTAGCGCTGCTGAATGTCAGCAAGGCGTGCCATGGCTGTGTAGGAACGTCTGAAATGGGCCGACACCTTTCTGGACTGGGTGAGAACGTCCTGGAATCCTGGGTACTTGGAGACAAAACGTTGGACTATTAAATTTAACACATGTGCCATGCAGAGCACATGTGTTAAATTGCCTAGTCTCAACGGTGCCAACAGATTGCTTCCATTGTCACACACCACTTTTCCGATCTGCAGTTGGTGTGGGGTCAGCCACCGATCGGCCTGTGACTGCAGAGATGACAGGAGTACAGATCCGGTATGGTTTTTGCTTTCCAGGCACGTCATCCCCAAGACAGCGTGACAACGGCGTACCTGGCACGTCGAATAGCCTAGGGGGAGCTGGGGGTGCACAGGTGTGGAGGAGGAGAAGGAGGACCCAGCAGCAGAGTAAGAAGAAGAAGAAGACGAGGTAGAGAGCGATGGAGGAGTAGAGGTGGTGGCAGAACCGCGTGCAATCCGTGGCGGTGACACCAACTCCACTGTTGTTGTTGAGCTACCCATTCCCTGCTTCCCAGCCATTACCAAGTTCACCCAGTGGGCAGTGTAGGTGACATACCTGCCCTGACCATGCTTGGAGGACCATGCGTCAGTAGTCATATGGACCTTTGGCCCAACACTAAGTGACAGAGATGCGGTAACTTGGCTCTGCACATGTTGGTACAGGTGTGGTATTCCCTTTTTAGAAAAAAAATTGCGGCTGGGTACCTTCCACTGCGGTGTCCCAATTGCTACAAATTTGCGGAAGGCCTCAGAGTCCACCAGCTGGTATGGTAAAAGCTGGCGGGCTAAGAGTGCAGACAAGCCAGCTGTCAGACGCCGGGCAAGGGGGTGACAGTCAGACATTGGCTTCTTACGCTCAAACATGGCCTTCACAGAAACTTGGCTGGTGGCAGATGACTGGGAATGGGAACAGGTGGTCAAGGTGGAAGGCGGAGTGGAGGGTGGTTCAGACGGGTCAAGGAGAGCAGAGGTAGAGCAGTAAGATGCTGGACCAGAAGGAGTGTGGCTTTTAGTTTGCCTGTTGCCTTTGAGGTGTTGCTCCCAAAGTGCTTTGTGCTTGCCGCTCATGTGCCTTCGCATAGAAGTTGTACCTATGTGGCTGTTGGGCTTACCAAGGCTCAGTTTCTGACTGCACTCATTGCAAATTACAATGCTTTTGTCAGAGGCACACACATTAAAAAAATCCCACACTGCTGACTTTTTGGAAGTGTGCGATCTGGCGGTAACAGTAGAAGTTGGCGGAGTTTGCGGTATTGGCGGCAATGGCGGGTGCGTTGGCCGGCTGAACACAGGTGCCGATACATGTTGTTGCCCTACTGATCCCTGCGGGCTGTCCTCCCTGCTTCTTCTAAGTCTTATTCTCCTACTGCCTCTCTGACTCTCCGTCTCTCCATCTGAACTACCCTCCTCTTGCTCTCTTCTACTAGGCACCCACAAAACATCAATCTCCTCATCATCATTCTCCTCAGATGCATCAATTTCTTCTGACACATCACAGAAGGAAGCAGCAGCGGGGACCTCCTCCTCATCACTCATTATGTCCATCTCTATCGTGTTCTCTGCCAGAATTAAATCTGGTGTAAGGTCCTCATCTCCTTCATCTTCTTCTGGCAATAATGGTTGCGCATTACTCAGTTCAAGAAACTCATTGGAAAATAACTCCTCTGACCCCAGTGAAGAAGGGGCACCGGTGGTGGAGGAAGTGTTACGTGGGGTGGCCATAGCAGTGGAGGATGAGGAGGATGTTGTGGTAAAGTTAGAAACGGTAGAGGATGGGGTGTGCTGTGTAAGCCAGTCAACTACCTCTTCAGCATTTTGGGAGTTCAGGGTCATTGGCTTTTTAAAACTGGGCAATTTGCTAGGGCCACAGGATTGCATAGCAGCACGGCCCCTAGCACGGCCTCTGCGTGGCGGCCTGCCTTTGCCTGGCATTATTTTTAAAAAAACAACAACAACAACAAAAACTCAGTTGGTTTTTCTGGAAACGATAATACACACAGCTAGATGGCGGGTTGAAGAAAACACTGTGCAAATAATGCCTACAAAGTCAACGTATACACTACTACAGCGGTGGATACGGATTACGTAAAATATATGAATGCTGCTTGAAAAAAAGTAACTCAAGTGGTTTTTCTAGAGACGATAATATTATCAATATTTAGACAAAATGTGAACAAGGTCACACAGCTCGATGGCGGGTTGAAGAAAACACTGTGCAAATAATGCCTACAAGGTCAACGTATACACTACTACAGCGGTGGATACGGATTACGTAAAATATATGAATGCTGCTTGAAAAAAAGTAACTCAAGTGGTTTTTCTAGAGACGATAATATTATCAATATTTAGACAAAATGTGAACAAGGTCACACAGCTCGATGGCGGGTTGAAGAAAACAGTGTGCAAATAATGCCTACAAGGTCAACGTATACACTACTACAGCGGTGGATACGGATTACGTAAAATATATGAATGCTGCTTGAAAAAAAGTAACTCAAGTGGTTTTTCTAGAGACGATAATATTATCAATATTTAGACAAAATGTGAACAAGCTCACACAGCTCGATGGCGGGTTGAAGAAAACAGTGTGCAAATAATGCCTACAAGGTCAACGTATACACTACTACAGCGGTGGATACGGATTACGTAAAATATATGAATGCTGCTTGAAAAAAAGTAACTCAAGTGGTTTTTCTAGAGACGATAATATTATCAATATTTAGACAAAATGTGAACAAGGTCACACAGCTCGATGGCGGGTTGAAGAAAACAGTGTGCAAATAATGCCTACAAGGTCAACGTATACACTACTACAGCGGTGGATACGGATTACGTAAAATATATGAATGCTGCTTGAAAAAAAGTAACTCAAGTGGTTTTTCTAGAGACGATAATATTATCAATATTTAGACAAAATGTGAACAAGCTCACACAGCTCGATGGCGGGTTGAAGAAAACAGTGTGCAAATAATGCCTACAAGGTCAACGTATACACTACTACAGCGGTGGATACGGATTACGTAAAATATATGAATGCTGCTTGAAAAAAAGTAACTCAAGTGGTTTTTCTAGAGACGATAATATTATCAATATTTAGACAAAATGTGAACAAGGTCACACAGCTCGATGGCGGGTTGAAGAAAACAGTGTGCAAATAATGCCTACAAGGCCAACGTATACACTACTACAGCGGTGGATACGGATTACGTAAAATATATTATGGCTGCTTGAAAAAAGTGACTCCGGTGTTTTTTCTGGAGACGGTAATATTATGGATATTTAGACAGAATGGGAACAAGGTCACACAGCTCGATGGCGGGTTGAAGAAAACAGTGTGCAAATAATGCCTACAAGGCCAACGTATACACTACTACAGCGGTGGATACGGATTACGTAAAATATATTATGGCTGCTTGAAAAAAGTGACTCCGGTGTTTTTTCTGGAGACGGTAATATTATGGATATTTAGACAGAATGGGAACAAGGTCACACAGCTCGATGGCGGGTTGAAGAAAACAGTGTGCAAATAATGCCTACAAGGCCAACGTATACACTACTACAGCGGTGGATACGGATTACGTAAAATATATTATGGCTGCTTGAAAAAAGTGACTCCGGTGTTTTTTCTGGAGACGGTAATATTATGGATATTTAGACAGAATGGGAACAAGGTCACACAGCTCGATGGCGGGTTGAAGAAAACAGTGTGCAAATAATGCCTACAAGGCCAACGTATACACTACTACAGCGGTGGATACGGATTACGTAAAATATATGAATGCTGCTTGAAAAAAGTGACTCCGGTGTTTTTTCTGGAGACGGTAATATTATGGATATTTAGACAGAATGGGAACAAGGTCACACAGCTCGATGGCGGGTTGAAGAAAACAGTGTGCAAATAATGCCTACAAGGCCAACGTATACACTACTACAGCGGTGGATACGGATTACGTAAAATATATGAATGCTGCTTGAAAAAAGTGACTCCGGTGTTTTTTCTGGAGACGGTAATATTATGGATATTTAGACAGAATGGGAACAAGGTCACACAGCTCGATGGCGGGTTGAAGAAAACATTGTGCAAATAATGCCTACAGGGCAAATAATGCCTAAAAGGTCAACTTATACACTACTACAGCGGTAGTAAAATAAAAAAAAGTAAAATAAAAAAAAAATGAATATTAAAAAAAAAAATTAAAGTTGGTGCTGCTGAACTACTAGGAGCAGCAGATTAGCACACCAGTCCCACTCCCCAACACTGCTAGACTAATAGCACTGGGCTCTTATAGTAGTAGTAGTAGTAGTAGTAGTAAAACAACAAAAAAATAAATAAAAGCAGTCCTTACAAGGACTACTGTTATTGCAGCAGTCAGCAGATGAGATCAGAAGCAGGACAGCTGCCCACTGCAGCTACATACAGAGCACTGCAGTAGAAGGTAGATTACTAGCCAGCAAAGCTACCTAAGCTAAAATGTCCCTCAAACCCCTGCAGACTTCTGTCCCTCCAATAACAGAGCAGTATCAAAACGATTACTAGCCAGCAAACTTTCAACTGTCCCTGAAATCACTAACAGGCAGCAGCTCTCTCCCTACACTATCTCTTCAGCACACACAGGCAGAGTGAAAAAACGCTGCAGGGCTTCGGTTTTTATAGGGAAGGGGAGTGGTCCAGGGGAGAGCTTCCTGATTGGCTGCCATGTACCTGCTGGTCTGGGGTGAGAGGGCAAAAAAAAGCGCCAACAATGGCGAACGTCGCGCGACGTTCGCGAACTTCCGGCGAGCGCGAACACCCGATGTTCGCGCGAACAAGTTCGCCGGCGAACAGTTCGCGACATCTCTACTAACCAAGGTGGTCCCTGATCCAACAGGATTTTTAAACCTGTCCGATTGACATCAGGCCAACTTTCAGCCAGATGTCAATCAGGGAATTCAATTGAAGGGCCCCCATTCACTGCCCAATAAACTGCCGTCTTAATCTGTTGGCAGCTTATACTGTATCTGCGCGTGTATGGGGACCTTTACTTTACAAACTTTATGATTGTCATTGAATTTATTAAAAGATCAGAATATAAAAAGTATGAACTGTAAAAAAATTTGAATACCTCAAAAACCTATAAAAACTCACGTTTTTCAGATATTTCGTAGCGAGAAAATCCAAAAACATCTAAAAGTCTGGATTGATTTAAAACGGTCTAATCAGATCAGCATAGCTCCCATTGACTTCTATAGGACCTCAACAACTTTTACTTGGCTAAGTTTGGCATTAAAGTTTTTCATGGTTTTTACACTTAATAAATTTCAAATTTTTAGAAATACAGGTATGGGACCCGTTAAACCCATTATTCAGAAAGCTCCAAATTACCGAAAGGCCATTTCCCATAAACTCAATTTTATTCAAATAATCCAAATTTTTAAAAATCATTTTTTTTTCTCTGTAAGAATAAAACAATACCTTGTACTTGATCCAAACTAAGATACTTTATAATTAATCTTTATTGAAAGCACAACCAGTTTATTGGGTTTATTTAACGTTTACATGATTTTCTAGTAGACTTAAAGGGATACTGTCATGGGGAAACATTTTTTTTTCAAAATGAATCAGTTAATAGTGCTGCTCCAGCAGAATTCTGCAATGAAATCCATTTCTCAAAAGAGCAAACAGATTTTTTTATATTCAATTTTGAAATCTGACATGGGTCTAGACATTTTGTCAATTTCCCAGCTGCCCCAAGTCATGTGACTTGTGCTCTGATAAACTTCAATCACTCTTTACTGCTGTACTGCAAGTTGGAGTGATATCACCCCCCTCCCTTTTCCCCCCCAGCAGCCAAACAAAAGAACAATGGGAAGGTAACAGCTAGCAGCTCCCTAACACAAGATAACAGCTGCCTGGTATATCTAAGAACAACACTCAATAGTGAAAACCCATTTCCCACTGAGACACATTCAGTTACATTGAGAAGGAAAAACAGCAGCCTGCCAGAAAGCATTTCTCTCCTAAAGTGCAGGCACAAGTCACATGACCAGGGGCAGCTGGGAAATTGACAAAATGTTTAGCCCCATGCCAGATTTCAAAATTGCATATAAAAAAAATCTGTTTGCTCTTTTGAGAAATGGATTTCAGTGCAGAATTCTGCTAGAGTAGCACTATTAACTGATTTCTGATGACAGGATCCCTTTAAGGTATTAAGAGATAAATTACAGACATATCCATCATCCAAAAAACCCCAGGTCTCAAGCATTCTTGATAATAGGTCCCATGTATAGAACCAAAAAATGTTCATGATTTTTGAAGAAATCGCAATTCATTTATTAGTAAATGGGCCCCTTATAGTTAAATATGACACAGCAGTCCTTGATGTGGCAAAATGGACACAACTGTGCCTATTGAGGAATCCTGTATTACTACATGAGGTATGGATTTGCTGTGAAATCCTGAATTTCAGCAAAATACTGCTGCAAAAAAAAGTGTCTGAAAAAAGTTTCACATAATATTCAATGTGTGGGAAAAGTCACTTTGAACAAATGCCCATACACTTTGGAGTATTTGCCACTAATAAAGTTACATTGCAAAATTGCCTATTGACTTCAATTTGTGTCGTTTCGCACATTTTCACTAACAATTTTTTGGTGAACCAAAATGGTCTGCTTCACTCATAACTAACCATCACCCTTGACCCAGAAGTAGTTTCAGGGTTCCCACAACAGGCTTTGTGAACAGGCATACCAAACTTGCATTTTGATACAAATCAGCTGCAAGTTGCCTGTAACATTTTCAGACTGCACCATGTTGCATAATTTCCAGAGTATGCTTTCAAAATGTTCATGTCCAGGGTTGTGGTAGCTCTGGGGTTTCCCAAATGTTGGTAGGGGCAGTTGTTCACCATTCAACAGAATAAGCAGGATGGATGTATTGTCAACTATATGGAAGTGCAGGAGTGTGTTTGGATGCAAGTAACTCAATGAATTGCATCACAAGTGGTTTCTGTCTATTTTAGAGCACCCACACTTTATTTGATCCTTTTATGTATTGCAGACTACCCTAGAAGGTTTACAATCTAAGATCCCTATCACATTCCCAGAGACTGGGGCCAAAAGCATCAGGAGACAATTAAGCTGCCTGTATGTGATTTTGGTGCAGGAGGAAACCATCACAGAAATGGATCATATACAGACTCCTTGCAGGTCAGAACCAACTAAGACCCTTGCACTTCAAGGTACCTATTCTTCCACTTGAACCACTGTGCAATTTTCTTGAGAACATTACCATAAAAAAAGTAGTCATTACCATTACAGGTTTCTGCAGTTCATGACATATTTCACTTTAATGTCTTTCAAGTTCCATGTGTTCTGTCTCCTATCTCAGGACAATAAAATTGAATTGTTTTTTACAAAATAATATTACCTGTCCAACACCCCTGTGTGTGATTTAACAATGCCCAGATAACTGTGCAGCCATGTTCTTTTAACAAGGAACTTGTGCACTAAAAATATTGCTGTATTATCAAAAGGAACAAATTCTGAAACTGTGAGCAATGAATATGACATATACCCAAGGAATATTAAAGTAGACTTTAATGAAATTTATTTGCCAGGCATATAGAATGTAGGGAAATAATATTGGGAAAAATTACTAAACAGCAGAAAAGCAGATGTTATTAAAATAAAAACATGTTGTTCGATAAAAAAAAAAAAGTCAAGAGGACACCGTACACATTGCTGCTTAATGGCAGTAGGGGCCAATATAATGCATCAATGACAGAGACCGCAATGTGACTTTCAATCGCCATTAAATTTATATATTTTTTTCTTTCTTACAAAGAATATTCAAGGTAGATTGCCCTATAAACTACGAGAGTCATTGTGCAGCAATTTTAAAACTCATTTGAAAAATCTCAAGATAAATGTCATGTGGAAGAGTTTCCTCGGAAAGTATTTTGGATAATCAAGTGCGCTATTCTAAATGCAATTTAGGATGAAGAGGCGTTTTACTTTTCCATTACAAAAACACCACAGGAGTGTCTGGCGAGTCTATGAAATGTGACATTACTGTTTTAGAATCGTGGCGGCGGTTATGGGGAAGAGTGAGTTTAATTGGTAGAGGGATTAAGGTGGAAAACAGTATAGAAATGGGGATCATTTAACTTCTTCTTTGCTGCAGAATGTAAATTTAGTGACCTGATTTTGATCTATTTTGTACTTTACTGGCAACACATTGTACAAAAGATCAAATAGGCCATGGTAGCCAAACAATAGGGGCCTATTTTCTTACAATTTGAGATTGAATTTTTATTCTACTATTCAAGAAACCAATGTGTAAAAAAGCTGTCTATAATTTCTTTTTAAAATTTAAGTTTTCCCCGAGTTTTTTTAGATTAATCACTTCAAAATCTTGAAAACTTGGATACGTTTAAATTTTTTTGCAGTTGTATTTTTCCAATTCAAGTTTTTTGTAAATATTCTAACAATCGAGAAAAAGATTGGAGATTAAAGACTGCAAAAATCAGGCACAGTCCACCATGTTTTTTTCATTTTGCAGCCTGCCCTGCAGGTAGAAGGATTGCTACTACAAATTGGAGTTTATCCCATAAATAAAGTGCTATCTTCATTCAGAGGCACTGTATTAATGAGAGGTGGGCAGTAAAAGCCACTGAGACTTCGTTGTGCCCCTAACTTGTCCTCTAACTTGCAATTTAGCTTGACAAACAACTAGGGGTAAAGGCCAAAGTGAAGCACTGTACATACCCCCTGCCATGAGCTGGGTTATCTGGCACCAACCAGAGGTACGCTCGGCAGCACACACCATATATTTATCTGGCGCAATGTACAGAGCACAGTCAGATCCGAAAAGCCATAGCTTTTTAAAGGGGAGGTTCACCTTTACAGTATCTGTTAGCATGTTATAGAATGGCTAATTCTAAGAGACATTTCAATTGGCCTTCATTTTTTATTTTGTATTTTTTTAATTATTTGCTTTCCTCTTATGACCCTTTCCAGCTTTCAAATGGGGATCACTGACCTCATAAAAAAAAACCATGTGCTTTGTAAGGCTACTAATGTATTCTTATTGCTACATTTTATTACTCATCTTCATATTCAGGCCCTCTCCTATTAATATTCCAGTCATGTATTCATATGAATGCATAGTTATTTGGACCGAAACAAATAACTCGAAAAACACAAATAATGAAAAATTAAAACCAATTGCACACTGTCTCAGAATGTTACTTTCTACATCATTAAAGTTAATTTAAAGTTGAAAACCCCCTATAAGGGGTGTAGTTTTGAGTCTCAGTAAATGACTCCCCCCATATTGATTCAATACATTTCAGACTCTGATGTGAGACATCATCTGACCAAAACCAAACCATTAACAACATTGGTGGATCATTGATATCGTTCATTTAAGGGGCCAATAAGCTCATAGCTTGGCAAGCTGTATGCTGTATGCATAGCTGTAGCATAAATAAAATGGAGAGATCTATGATACTGATGATATCAAAACATTAAACAAGTGGTCAATCATTAATAATATTAATAATAATAATAACCTATGTTAAAAATATAACATATGCACATTATACAAGCCACGCAAGGGTAGAAGAACATTTGACCTCTAAACCCCAGTCTCAAAGGGCTATTCTAGCTGGATCCAAAGCATTGAGAGAAGTATGGTGATTTATTAATGTATATGCCTTTCCCATGCTGTATCATTTGGCCTAAACAAGAGTATCAACCCTGCTCTGTCTTCTGTGCTACATATTTTAACCAATAAGAGATGATAGGAAAAGAGTAAGCAAGTGTATTTTTTTTCAACCCAGTCCTTAAGATAGAAGATTGAGACCAACGGTGGTCATACCTATGGTCAGATATATTTGATTGCCATCTACAAAGATCACCAGATTGGCACAGGACTGTTTACTGAGAAATTTGAACAGATGTGAGATGGAGCTTTACCATCTCTTTTTTCCAGATCGCATGAGCACTGGGACCACAGATTTTTAGCAAATCAAACTCAACCTGGTCTATTATTACTTCTTGCTGGCATAGTATTATTTGGAAGAGATATTTAGACAACATCATTTTGACATAACATTCTCCAAGCACTTTCAGTGCAGTCTAATAACATCGATGAGAATAATTCTAACAATTCCGCCTGAAGGGTTTTTAAACTTTCAGGAAATCCACAGAAAATAGATTACAGCAAATTAAATTAACAGAGTAATAAAGCAAAACAATGGCACCTATTGATCAGGTTGAGAGATGCAATACAATTTCAATTGACAGAAAATGGGGAAAACAGTGGAACTATTTCAATAGAATTGGAGTATGAGACAATAATTGAAATATCAAGGTACTGTAAAAAAAAGTATAGCAAAGCCCTGTTGGATCTCTTATAATTGTATTATGATTGATTCACTCTAGAATATCATGAAAAGTTACTTTCCCCATTCTTCAACTCAGTACTGCTTTTGAATTATTAACTGTTAATGACCCCCATCTCACCCATGTAAACGATCTTCAGACTAACACACTCCTAAAAAATTCCTGCCCCTCCAGGTGGGGGGAAGGACACTTACGTGGCTACCCTACTTGTTATTCTGACTAACGCAGCCACCACTGTATTCATTCGGGAAGCTGCAGAAATCTGCAGCAATACTAGAAAAGCAGAACACGGTGAGCAAAGTGCAAGAAAGTCGTTTTTTTGCACTTTACACGCTGCATTCTAAATTGGAAATGACCCCTATAGAATTAAAAAACTTTCCAATTAGTTTTTTTTATCTCTTGTTCAGAACAGCCTCCTATGGTGCTTTATGTTTATATAGCTTTACCGGTAATTCTGAGATCTTTTGTTCTTGTTTTGTTATTTAGAACAATTGGTGGGTGTATGAGGACAAAATAAATCAAATAAGTAACCTGCTGTTATACAAGTAAAAATCTCCCTGTACTTGTCTTCAAAACTCATAGAATTTATTTAGACTGAACATGAAGTAAATCTTGCTCGATATGACATCATAGTGTAACATCAAACAGTGGAAACAGCTCAAGTGAACAAAAGCAGACTCAGTACATACAACAGTCTGGGAATTGCCAAATGTACAATTAAATACTGTCTAGAAATTTCCATTGGCAGAATTTGTTTGGTGTAAATGCTCAACAATAATGCAGAAGTCTAATGCCCTTTGAAAATATTAAATACCCAAGCCACACTAATAGAGGTAACAAATTATTGAGACAAGAGCAGTCATTTATGAACACCAATGCAAAGTACAATTTTGGATGCAAATCGTATTAAGCCATTTGTTAAGCCATTGTTTTTTCCCATAATTCCATTGTAAGTTTGCTAGGCTCTCGCTTGTACTCATCTCAGTTAGGCATAATGTTTTTTTTATAAAAATCACGTTGAAATTTAGTTGACTACCTTTTCTCACTAGGCCTCCCACAAAAAAAAAATATTTGGAGAGGGGTCAGATGCACACCTGGAAAGTGAACAGCCCTCCCTCTCCTGTCCACTTGGACACTTGCTAACTGGCCAACACAAAAGAGTGTGTTAGTGGCAAATTTATGCTTCATAAGGTGCAAGTTCAAATTGGACCAGCACTCCAGTTATTTTTCAAATGATTTTATTCAATCATCACCCGTGTTTTTCCCCAAGGAGGGCCGAAAAGTTTTGTGAAATAAATCAACACAGTTTCACTAAATTACAGGGAGTGCTAATCTTCTTTATATATATATATATTATTTATAGCATTCAGTATAGTGTTGGGCAGATGATGGATCTTCCGTTTTTGAACTTTCTAGGACTAGCAAGCAAGAGTAGCCTGTGCTTCAACTAGGATGGATTGTAAAGGGGTAGTTCTCCGCTCAGGCAAAACTGGCATGTAGTGTACGGATCACAGAAATTATAGGGATTTGGGTTATGTGTCTTCTTTGATCCATGTGGAATCCAGGTCACTGTCCAGATATTCTGAGGGGGCATTTATCAATCTGGTATGTTATATCCAAAGGGATGTCACTAGTTGTTGGCTCTGAATTGCTGTCATGTTACCTGACATATAAAGGAATACCTCAAAGGATTGTGAGCATGAAAACCATGGTTGTGCTTTAAGAGAATAAAGCCACTTGCTATTGGTTTTGTTCAAGAGCCTTCTGGTGTCTAGTTTATTTTATTTAATCACACAGCATAAGTGAGTTGCAGTTAAACTACATCTCCCCTTCACCCTTTCACGAAGCAAATGCCCATCCTGTGGAGAGAGGGTCAAATGTAACTGGTGCTCAGCCTATTTTCTAGTTGAACATGGTCTAGCCTAACCTATCATACAGTAGTCTTCTTGGTTTATGCCCCCTTTTCCACCTCTTTCCCCCACGATCATGGTAGTTATTCCACCATGTAAGTTACTTATAATATATTCTCATATGGGTTGCTTTATTTACAGAGAGTTCCTGTTAAAAATGAAGCATCTAATTCACTGGGTGCAATCTGCTGCTCTTTTTTATGCAACCCACTTCGGGAACCCTAGAGGTACTGCCAATTTGAGGGCAGTGGTATCTTCAGGTTTCCACATCATCAATAGGAGCAATTGTGTATTGATTTGGGTCAATATGTTCTATCTATTGAATGCATTTTAGAGCATCTGCACTTGCAGGTGTGTAATAAATGACCCCACAATTGCCCAGTGTAACATAACAGTTTCCAAAAGTTCCTGGCTGGAGAAAGTATTAAACATATTGGGAAATTGTGTACATTTTTTATTTATGTAAGAAAGAGGATTTTCACAGAACCTTCATTGTCTTTATCACTGCCTATGGATAGTCAAGCTGCCAGGAGCGAGCTTTGACTTGTTGTTTAAGATTTATAACTTATGGGTGAGTTATATACAGATGGCTGGTTCCAACATATCAAAGAGTATCATTGAGTGACCACAAGAATATTGTTTACTTTTTTGCTGCCAAAGTAATATTCCATAAAAATATCACATGTCCCTTTATCCTTAGAGATAGATTAACATCACTTGATATCATTGCTCAGTGAGAGTACACAGTATTTCCATATGTTTTATCCAGAATGCGTTTTAAGTATTCATTTGTGTTTCTAATGGACCTACATAATTACATGAAAGAAAGCTGTCATCTACATTGATCTCACGTTATGGGATTTAAAATTAGCATCCTACATTTTCATAAAGAGAAATCAATAATAAGTCATTAAACCTCCACAATATACATGAATAAATTAGGCACATGAATTATATATGACTAATTCATCCACTTCATTGGCAAAAGGAGGATGGGAAGGTGTCATGAATTTGTGTTCTGGAGCTTGTGACAATTTAAAGGAATTCTGTCATGATTTTTATGATGTCGTTTTTTATAACTAAGTTACACTGTCTAAAGGTGGCCATATATGATAAGATGCGCTCGTTTGGTGAGGTCACCAAACGAGCGGACCTTTCCCTGATATGCCCACCAATGGCAGAGAAATATCATGATAATTTGAGCTTGCTGCCCTATTGTAGGTCCGAATGATCGAATTCAACGGGATGAGGACAACATCACCTAGCTGATGAGGTCCTCGATCACTAGAAAAATGAAAGCTCCCTGATCAATATCTGTCCCGTCATAAGTCCCCATACACAGGCGGAATCAGCTGCCAAATAAGCTCCCAAATCCGTCTAAAGGACAAATATAGGCAGCTTTAATCTGCCAGTGTATGGCCACCTTAAGGTGCAATTCATTCTGCAATATTAATCACTATTTTAATTTTATTCTTGAACTAATAAATTTATTTTTTTGTATATAATTTTGCCATGTGGGCATCCATCTCAGATCATGTACTTGATCCTGTGTTTTCAGAAAGAACCAGCTCTTCACAGTGGAACTGCTCTCAGATAAGCTATTGTTTTTCCTACTGAATGTAACTGGAGAAGTCATGGTTGTACTTGGATATTTTACTAGTGAGTGCTATTCTCATTTTTAGTAATGTAGGTGTTAGGGAATTGTTATATTTTACTTTCCTATTGTTCTGATATCACTCCAACCTGCAGTGCAGCAGTCAAAAATGACAGAGCACATGGCTGAAGTCACCTTGGAAACTAAGAACATGTCTAGCCCCACATTAGATTTAAATATTAAATATAAAAATCAGTTTTCTGTATTCTCATGACAGAATCCTTTAATTGAAAAAAGTATGTATGTCTTAACAATTGTCTGTATTCAAAATTAAGTGATGGAAAATGCTATATGGTCAAAAGTATGTGGACACTAATGTTTTGGCATAAGAAGTTCAGAGAGAGAGAGAGAGAGAGAGAGAGAGAGAGAGAGAGAGAGAGAGAGAGAGAGAGATGGATAGATACCTTACAAAATACTGGAGCCATAAAAGCACCCATCGTTGCACCAATTACTGTAAATTCAATAAAATCAGCAGAATGAAACATTTTAAATAAAATTCCAGTAAGAGACATAATAAGTGTTGAGCGTGACCACCTTGTACATTTTAGATTTCTGATATATAAAATCAGTGGAACCCTAGCAACAATATCATTGTAATTCAAAACTAAGTGGTTACATAATAAAATTAAAAAATAAAATAAAAAGATGCCAGTTTGTCATAATCTTCATCAACAATGAAGATACATTTCACTTTATAAAATGCAGGTAAGAAATGAATAAACTCCTGCAAAGTTGAAAACAAGTTGAAAACAAATCTGAAATGGTAAAACTCAATGTTTATACAGCAAGAAGTGCTCATGTCAAAAGGAATTTGGTGTCTAAGAGATCTGACCATAATATTTTTATAATCACCTACCTCTCGACAGCATAATCTCCTGCAATCCAGGGGGAAAAGCCGAGTGGTGATGACTTAACCTGCGGGGCATGACTCATCGTATGTTTTGTTTGTTAGCTGGACTGTGGCAGATGATTTCAGATAGAGCTCTACATAGAAGATTACTGTCAAACAGCAGCCTTCTCCATTTATCGGCAGCTCGAAGATTTCCTAGACCAAGATAGCAATTATGGAAATGAACAAAACTCATAAAATTAAAAAAATACTTCTGTTTTCATACCAAAAAACTCTATGTTACACAATAATAGCAGGTTGTGAATTTTCATTCAAAAACATAACTTTAAAATTCTATGAGAATTTATTTCAAATAATGTCATTAACTCAACTCAAATCCATGGCTGTGGCTGTCAAGTAGGTCTGGATTGTTCTTTGATTTCAAAGAAACATGTGACTTGGAGGCATGTTCCAAACATGACAAACCTGTCCTTACCTATTATTGTGTCCTAACTCTTATTGTATCGTAAAGGGAAAATATACCCTCTTTTGACATAAGCTCATTCACTTAATTCTCTTATTGTGCTTTAAAGGGAAAATTTACTCCCTTGGTCCATTGTGAATAGATGTATTCTGGGACTATAGAAACCCTTTGGACCTGAACAGCAGTAGGCAATGATAACATTCTTCTGAGAAGTTCCTAGATTTCTTCTCTGTAAACCAAATGTAAACCAAGTTTTTTTTTCTATTGAGAAATGAAGACCACATTTCCTGAGAATATGGTGACACATTATTTCAGGTTATTATATAAAAACGTGATTTTTTTTACTCCTTTATAAAATAAGAATAAGTAAGCGGAAACAGAAGGTAAGTCCTTAAATCTTTATTTATGCATAAGAGTAAGAGCTGAATATATCCTGCTCAGAAAATAAAAATAAAAATTATTACTGTTAAGAAAAAAGATACTCATAACATTAACTGGATTGAGCCTGCTAAAAGATCACGTAAAAAAAAGGAGAATTACTCATTTTGATGAAATATATTATTTATTTGTTTCCCATGGATGTTTTTAATGTAATGTGCTTGCTTACAACTGTGTTCAACAACACTTATGAGTTGGATTATAAAGCTCCTCCCAGTCTGTTATGTTTAAAGGTATTTTAGATAATATATACAAAATTATTATGCATAAACTTGCCTGTGCAACATCTCATTCACAAACCAAGGGGATTATTATGATATTTCCAGTCAACATCAGTTTGGGCACTAATGCTGGCTGATCAGGCCTGGATCAGAATTAAGGTTCCAGTTCATCCAACAATTCATGATTTGGGTTGAGGTCAGGGCTCTGTTCAGGAGAGTCAAGTTCCTCCACTTCCATACCAATTTTGTATGGATTGTAAGTATTGACCGACAGGAGCCAATGTGCTGTTTAACTTTAAGTTTTAATAGAGAAAAAATTGCACAAACCTCAGCAGAGTGATATAACAGGGCAGCAAAAAACAAGTCCAGGTTCAGGCCAAAGGTCAGGATGGGCAGAGTTACATGCAAAGTTGATAAACAAGTCAAGGTTAAAACCGGGAGATCAATATCCAAGGAATAGAGAGGAACAGGACAGGAACAAGGCATGAACAAGACAAGATTACCACATCAGATACAGAACGGTAAAAGCAGCAGAAACAGGAGCGGGAACAGGGAACAAACAAGATCAAGATCATGAGGCTTGGAGTCAGCGGTAAGGACAATAATCCAGCACAGAGGAGTCTGGGATGCAGGATTAAATAGCCCTTAAAGGGGAAGGAAACTTGTCACTTACCCTTCTGCGCAGGTCCAGTCCAGGGAGTTCACCAACGACATCTTCTTCTAGCGATCTTCTTCCTGCTGTGAACGGCGTTTTGGCGCATGCGCAGTAGGATCATTTCGCCGGTACGGACCTACTGCGCATGCGCCAAAAGTCACGCGCATGCACAGTAGATCGTACTGGCGAAATGATCCTACTGCGCATGCGCCGTTCAAAGCAGGAAGAAGATCGCGTGGAAGAAGATGTCGTCGGTGAACTCCCTGGACTGGACCTGCGCAGAAGGGTAAGTAACAAGTTAGGGGCATTTGCCCAGCGGGACGGGTAGGCCAGGGGGGAGGAGGGAGGGTGGGCAACAAATGGGAGGGGGGGTGGGGGGTTTGCGCTGACTAGGTTTCCTACCCCTTTAAACAAGCAATTGTCCGCAGCTGGATAGAAGGTGTGGATTCCTGGAAGATGGAGGCAGTCTCTTAGAAAATATTATATTTCAGGCTGTCACCACACTGTCTCCTGTGGCTCAAGCAGGAGGAGCAATGCCTGAAATGCAACAGGTCCATGGTTCTGTTCCTAACACAGATCTTGTTTTGGGCATTGGGACATTATTGTGCTGAAATAGGAATGATTCTTCCAGGACATATTTTGGCAATGATAGGTGTCGGCTTAAATAAAGAATTATTATTTAGAGCATTATTTTGAAGGGGTGTCCACATAGTTTTGTCCATAGTTTATGTATGAACCACCCAAAACTATACCAGAAAAATTACAATCAGGTTGCAGGTATTTTCAAATAAAAATATCTTGGTTTCTAGAAATGGTGCTGAATTTTCAAAAGTGTAAACTGAATGAACATCAAGGGGCCCATTTACTTAGCTCGAGTGAAGGAAAAAAATAAAAAAAACTTCGAATTTCGAATGTTTTTTTTGGCTACTTCGACCATCGAATGGGCTACTTCGACCTTCGACTACGACTTCGACTTCGATATTCGAAGTACAAGGATTTAACTTCGACAGTCAAATATCGAGGGTTAATTAACCCTCGATATTCGACCCTAAGTAAATTTACCCCCAAATGTAAATGCTTTTTCCTGGGATTAATGTATTCCTGTTAGAATAACCTACAGTAAGGGTGAGGAATAGGAATAGGGATGGAAGCAGTTATTTTTCAAGTGGATCATGAAAAAAATGTTCTTGGTTAAAGTGTATAATCAAAGGTAACTGCCTGTGGTGAACTGCTGAGTGTTTTGCAAACACCTTTAAAGGGGATTCTTATATTTGAACAAAACATGAAATTAAAAACATTTTTCTAATTGATGCTGTTTTTTTTTAATGAAGTGTTACCAAGATATTTAGCCCTGCAGATCCTTTTTGTGCCCCATACAGAGTTATAAAAACCCAAAGAAATATAGGGCATGCTCCAATTAATATGCATGTTAATGATGCAATTGGCTAGCCCACTTTAGCCAATTGGATCAATGACATGCAAACTAGAAAAACATGTGAAAAGTCACTTTTACTCTGCAAGTGAGAGCTAGCGAGTTTCTGCAGAATCAATGGCAATTGTCTCTGATGATTTCAAGCAAATGTAATTATTTTTACAGTTTCTTAAAACATTGTCATGTTAAAAATGAATGGAACTATGTCACTTTCACTGATGTTAAACATTTCTTTGTGTCTTTCCCGTCAAAACGCAAGTGTGTTTTTTCTTAAAGGGATAATGTTATTTTTTTTTCAAAATGAATCAGTTAATAGTTTTGCTCCAGCAGAATTCTGCACTGAAATCCATGTTTTAAAAGAGAAAACAGATTTTTTTATATTTAATTTTAAAATTTGGTATGGGGCTAGACATATTGTTATATTGTTATATGTATATAATTTCTCAGGTGCCCTCAGGTCATGTGACTTGTGCTCTCATAAACTTTAGTCATTCTTTATTGGTACACTGGAAATTGTCCCCCCAAGCAGCCCATCAGCAGCCAACCAACAGAAAAATGGGCAGCTAACCAGATAGCAGCTCCCTGACACCTCTGCTGAAGGATTTGTTCGCATTGCTAAAGGTGCTCCCTACCTAGATATGAGAATAACACCCAAGCAGGAAAAACCCATTGTATTTACCTCGACCAAGGTCATGGTATATACAATGGGAAGGGGAGAAACAATAGCTGTCTCAAAGCAGTTCCATCATCAAGTGCTGGCTCCTTCTAAAAGCTCAGAATCAGGCACAATGCACTGAGATGACTGCTTCCACGCCAATATTATAGCTAGAAAAACACATTTGTCTATCTAAGAAGATAGTTAAGAGGATCTTCCCTAATAAGGCAAGCCAATATATTGCAGAGAAAAAAAATGCATTTTTGTTAAATTTCACCATTTCAAAAAATATTTCTTATTTAAAACCAAAGATTCAACTTGCATCCATCACTATTCTTTAATATATCAATATTTCTTTCCATATAAATAGAACTAGTTTTGTGCAAACCATCAGACCACCAACCCTTCCCGCAATGTCACTAGCCCACCCACAATGTCATTACCACGCCTCATGTAATCATCGTCCACTTCCCGCTCAGAGTTACCAGTTGGGAAAGGTGGCAACCCTAAGGACTATGCTGATGCATATAACAGTTTACAGGTAAATATATATATTACCATATTTGTGACATAGCAACATTTACTTAGTTCCTTTATTTTTTAAATAATGATGATATTTGTCAAACAAAAAAATACAAACAAGCTATATTGTGGCATCAGGAAAGGCAAAAATCAAAAAGGTCAATATGTCACTAATTTACCCATTTGTTGAGTCAGCTCCAACACAGCAATTATACCAGTTCCTGGAACAATTCTGCACTAGGAGTTCATTTTAGTAACCTTGTATTCTGTTTCTTTCCTAAAAGGCATTGAACCCTCTCTTTAAGCCTTCTATTACAAAGGCATCAGTGTATTTTGCATCATGTTCTCTGCTCTGTCCAAGGTTTTCCAGTCTGAGGGAGAGTGGCCTTTATCCATATATCCATGTAGATGTATTAAAACAAAAAAATCAGCTTATGTTACCTAGTAACTAACTGGAAAACAATATTTGAGGCTGACACTCTTGATGGAACCCAAAGCAGTGGCTGGGTGGCTCAACTTTAAGGCTACTTAGAGGGAAATTTGCAGATGTGGCTTCTTGCTTTTCTCAATAGTCCAGAAAGTCCAGCATTATTGTCAACTTAGGTAATATTTGGTGGTACGTAATATTTGTTGTGCTGGATATATTTGAAACTATTGATTATTTTAAGTTTTTTTTTATTGGTCTTGCATATTAATAAGGTAACAATAGGTCACACATGATTCAGAGTCTCATAAACAAGTAATGCTTTTGCAGTTTAGAAAAACATTCATCACTTCTGTGCCGGTGTCTGATAGCAAGGGAGTAAGAAAATACGAAGGAAAGAGAAAATGGGAGAAGTGAAAATGGGAGAAGGGGGGGTAGGGCAGTATTAGGGTGTGGGGGGGGCTTTAGATTCTGTCCTTTCTCCTTTGTAGGCCTATGGTTGTATCCTGCTCCTGTATCCAAAGAGTTGGTTGGGTGATCTTCATCCTTTTCAATGTTTTCATCTATCTGAAACAATTATTCAAATGATATCAAAATTCAAGATTCTTTTCCTGCAGTTTGAGAAAATGCTAGAAAATTTAAACGAAAAAAATTCAGCAGCTACAACCTGCTGAGCTTCTTCTTGGAAGTCGGTGGAAGGTGTATTCAAGGTGTATGGGAAGTGTATTCAATGTAGTTTTTTAATGGTTGAATTTGTAAATATGTTTTTTTTTCAAGTTTTTTGTCCCTCAAATGTGACTCCGTTTTTTGTAAATATGCTAGTGATTGAGTCTGTGCTTTAATTTTTTGCTGTTGAATTTGCTATCAAAGCTTGAATGCAAAAATAATTATTCATTTTGGGTCTCAATTGGAGGTTTTAACAACAAAATGTCAGGAAACTACTGAGCTACTAGAACTGATTTAGCTGACATAATACTGGATAGGTGTGGGGCCTGCATATTTTTCTCAGACCAGTCAATAAAACACATTTTCTTAATTTTTTTATCTTAATTCTAATCTTTACAAAATATTTTGCTTGTTTCTATGCCTAGACTAGGTATTATTATAGTTCACATCATGTCTGCAGTCTTTCAACAAATCAATACAAATAAAGGACTGTAATTATTATTTCTTGGCCCACTCAATTGATTATTTTAACTGAGAAAGACCAATCAAATTTGCTTCTGTGCTTGCTAACAGCACTGTACTAACCAGTATCCAATGCTAATTCTGTTTTCCTTTTTTGTTCATAACAATAGATGCTGAAATCTCCTTATTTTGGGTGAATAATGACAGAGCTGCATTGATTCAAAGTTTCATTTCTGTGCTGTTTAGAAGCAAAGTACGTCTGGGCCTTGATTCTAATGTGAGGTGTCATATGCGGCTTCAAGGGCATGAAAGATCCCCAGGAACTCAGCTTCAAAACTGTTGTTTTACAATCCGAGGGATGTAATTTTATATGACAGGAGTGCGGCTCTTGCTGTGAAGAAGAAGGTGAATGTGCATTTTATTTCTATTTTATGGAGGGGATCACTGTCTCCCTCAAGCTTTAACCCTGTTCCTGTAAAAAGAATTGCAGCTTTAGCATAAGAAAAATATCAGCAGAAAAAAACCCTCAAGAACAAGACTACTAAGAATAAATCCAGTGTAATTTCTCTTAGTAGCGCTATCTCACCTCTCACTAACCCTCACTACATACTACCTTTGTTTTAAGATATTTTAAGTTATCAAAGCAATAAGGCCATATAAAGAGTCCCAATTTAGAGTCCATCAAGAGAGAATTTAGAACCAACTTCTAGTCTATACAAAAGTGTACCTGTAGTCTGTATAAGTCAATCTAAAAATTAGAACATTCACAGAGCTAGGCTAAGCTGTACCTGAGCAGACTTATAAGATCACTAGAACTGCTACAGCCTGGTTAGGCCAAGCTGTAGCTTGGACTACCAAACCTATCCTAAAGTTTAGCCAGTTAGAAAGTTGAAGTAGAGCTGCCAATATCCAATTAGAATATAAGTTTCATAACAAGACTTACCAGGGGTCAATAACTGTGTTGGAACTTTCACAGTTCTAAAGTGGCAATAGGAACATGAACAAAATAGATTTATATAATAGTATAAAAAGACAAGATCCCACAAATTCACCAAGTTCTACCTTGGTGCCCCATAAGGAGATGTGACAGTATGTATTGTATTGACATATGTTTGAACCAGAAACTATTAACATCTTGACTCTAGTCATGAAGTATGAGTTCTTCCTACTATGATGACTGATTAATGTCATTGTTCTGTGATACCTGGAATGATTCATGGTAAATATGCTATTAATATTAATTCTAGCTTGCAGGATGAAACCTGAAATCCTATATCAGAAAAGTTCTCTATGGCTCTATATGTAATGCCGTCCTGTCTATATTTCTCTCCTTGTCACTCAGATTTTATTGATCTTCCAATGCACTGTAGATGATTTCACACATTTCTTTTAGGACAGGACTCCACGAACGATCCTGCCGTGATCCGACGCGCTGTGAAAAAATGCAGGTGTCATGCCGGATGCGACTGAAATTAAGTAAGTAATGCTATTGTCGGATCGTGTCGCATTGTTGATGTGACGTGACTGTCGGATGCAGATGCAGCGTCTGCATCCGACAGTCGTGTTACGTTGCATCAACACTGTGACACGATCCGACAGTAGAATTGCTTACCTTATTTCCATTGCATCCGACGTGACGCCTGCGTTTTTGCGCAGCACGTTGGATCGCTGCAGAATCGTCCGTGGAGTCCTGCCCTAAATGAGGATGCAATTTATGGATGGCACTTTTAGAACAAAAAAAATATTTATAATATTCTAAAAGGTCAGAATGAGCTTTGTACCTTTTTATCCAGGTAATTTTTTGTAAAACCCCATTTTGTGAGTGTTTTGTTGGATTCTACTCTTTTTGCTAAAACTAGGTTATTCTTATGAATGTTTGTTGGGTAGCCATACCTCTGTTTAATAGAAAATGTTTAGTCACCAATATGTAAATCAAGGTCATTGGATTTTTACTTTTCTAAAACCTAAGATTTGAGCCACTATAAATCAGATCTACTGATATTGTAAATCTTTATAAAAACCCTATATTTTGCTTCCACATTCAAGAGAATATTATAACCCATCACTTAATATGTCTCTGGGCACCAATGGTAAGCACTGCTGCCTTGTGTCAGGAGCGCTCTGTTGCGGAGCACTATGCTTCATATCAAAGATGATGGCGCCCAGATATGTGTGATGACGTTATTGCGCCGAGCTATGTGTGTGATGTCGTCGTTGTGCGAATGGCGCAAAAATTTGAAATAAATAGACGGTAAGGTTATCAATGCCCGATAATAGGATTTGTTTTCTGCATACCTTGCAACGCTGGGATCATAGGTCCCATTTCAGCCACTGCATGTTTGTTATTCCTGTGTCTGTGTGGGTTTCTGTCAGTTTTAATTGTAATTTTATTATTTTCGCTTCATTGAAAAAAATAATACATTTGAAAATAAATAGATATTAAGGCTAAACTATAAAGAAATCTGTCTATCCCAAGTTTTGCCAGAACAAATATTGAATAAGCAATTCATTCAATATTGTGAGGTGGGCAAAGCTGACAGTATAGAGTGTTCATGGAGGTTTTTGACAATGCAAAGTATATATTTTGTATATATCAAAATTTATCTTTCTTCAAAGCAATTTACTAGAAGAATCTTGAGAGTTGCATAGTGTCATCATTTTAGTTTTTCATTTTTATTTAGAATGCTATATACTTTACTAGTGATGAGTGAAATTTTTTACCGTGTAGGGATTTGCAGCAAAATTACGCATATTTTTTTTGAAGTTCTGCAAAATTAAAAACAGCTACAAGATGTCTTTCGTACAAAAAGATGCAGGATTTCAATGTCTGCTAAATTTTCACACAGTTTCAACTGTTTGGCAACCCAAAACTAGACATATTCACTCATCACTATACTTTACAATTAAAAAAAGCTTGATGCATATTTCAACTATATTGGCAAGGATTTTTATTAATATTCATAAAATGTACATTTTATGTATCATTTCAGAAAATAAAGTTCTAATGAAAGCAAAGTTAGATATAAAGAAGTTCTTCTGAGTTTGAAAATAGTACAAACATCTTTCTATGTCTGAGTTTTCTGGAATAACTTTAAATTAAAAAAAAAGAAAGATCTTTCATTATTGAGAATTGGGCAAAACTGACGATATAGTGGGTTTTTGCAGTGGATTTTGACTGAATGCAAAGTTATTATGGATTTCTCTCCTCAGTTATTACAAACTTAAAATATTTCCACAGGCTAACTAATTCATGAGCATTCAAGGTCATTCAAACACTTCTGCTTTTAGAATGTTTCGAACAAAATCACCTGAGATGCTTGGAATTTATATGCTGTAAATTGTCATAATAGGAAAGTGTTGAGATGTGTTTGATAAAGGAGTGATTCCATGGCAGAGATGCATAATGCATCCACCTTGCCGTAATATGTGATTTAACTGTAGAACATTTGTCTTCAAATATTTATAGCTATCAAATGAAGGCAATACCTGTATCATTGGAAATTAAGCAAAATCATTAAAGAAGAATTAGCCAAGTGTAAAAGCTCCACCGTGTGACTCTAGTCAGGCAAAATAATGAAGCTTTATCGCAACTCAATGATTTGCATTTCTATTGGCCTCTCTCCAAACTGAAATGCGAAATGTGAAGCAGCTGCTAAAGTCAATGACCCTGGAATAGAGAATTGGGTATAATGGTAAAGCTAGATTTATTAGTATTTCTAATAAATTAGCCTTCCAGTTTGGCTATCTCCTATTTTCAGATTGTAAATGCAAACAGACATACATAATAAAGAATGAATTAATTAAAATGTTAAGGGATGTGTTAGAGTACATGTATTCCTTCCTTCAGGCTTGCTACAAGGCACAGTTTGTTTATGACTGCTCAGTGGAGGATTAGAATCTGCTCTCTGCAACCATGCCTACTACATTCTGTTGAAAAGGTCAGAGTTATGTAGAGATAATAGTAGCTGTTTTTGGGAGATGTGAATTTAATGGAACAGGGGAGTGAAAGGATTAATTAACTGTTAGAAGAAGTGAATAGAAATGTATGAACTGAGGTTAGAAGATAGATTGGTTGTCTGTGTAAGATATGCAAGAGAAACTGTGCACAGACAGGGTCAGACTGGGGGGCCCGACCGCGCACTTTGTATTTGCCGCAACCTGCCGGATAAAGGGAGGTTGTGTCAGGAAGATTCAGCAGGCAACGGAAGATTCAGAAGGGATTGGGTCTGGGCAAGTGGGGCTGGTGCCCTGTCTGCCCAGTCCGACCCAGGCACAGAAAGAGAAAGAAGAATAACCAGAGAGAAGGATTGCAATATGGAGGTTAGTAGTGTTTGTGTGTGGAATCACTTTTGAATTAGGGAAGACATGAATGGACTTCTGATTATGCCTAATTCATTTGTGCAAATACACTCTGACTACACTCTGTCTTAATAACAGAGAATACTGTCCCAGTGGCACATATCCTATCTGATACCCATTGTAAGCAGCAGCCCTGTCCTGCTTTATGGCTAAGATCAATGCTTGAATTGGGATAAAAAAAAAAAAAAAAGTGTAAGGATGGTTTGTGCGGTGCCCCAGCCACAAATATAAGCCACACCAACCTTTGGAATGGTTTTATTTTTACATGCCTCCCTGGTTGGTATAAATGTGACATGTTGATTGCTTGTGGACTGTGTTGTATTTGCTAATGCAGCAACACCCGTGCCATTTGTAACTCAAATACTGAGCCATTATGCTAGTAGCCACTGTAGAAAATAAATAATCAGCGTTAACCCTAGAAATTCTAGCAACCACAATAAAAAATGGAATCAACCCCAGAAATGCCAATAATCACCTTAGAAAATGATAAATCAACATTAACCATAGGTGTGCCAGAACTCACTGCAGTAAACAGACACATTAACCCCAGACATGAAGAAATACATGATGCACAGTAGGCAGTAATAGGTAGTAACTGGCATCCCAGGTACAGTATTATATAAAGTTGGTAACAGTGAATATCCACAGCCCACATCCATTATATAGAACATTACATGAAATGAGGGACAGTAGGTACTGTCACCCAAAGCAAATTGTCCATACAGAGACACAGTGTGTATTATACTGTATTATACAGAGAGGCATACATTATATTTACAAAAGGGAGACCTGCACTGTGACTTCAACCATTAGACAACACAAACATCTGACACTAAATGGATCAGACACATTGCTATGAACAGAAGTCACCTACTGTACATTACTGTATATGTGCATATAAACATAAGCAGGGCCGGATTTACATAATGGGCGCCCCTAGGCCCACTGCTGTTCATCGCCCCTGTCGCCTTCCCTTTATTCGTGCAAATTTTCATCAATGGGGATTGGTGCATGGGAAGGTTAAAAATGAGTTTAAAAATCCAGCACATTCCAGTGTTTTTGGACCAATGTGGGTGTGGTTGGGCAGCATGCCGCCCCCCTAAAATCCTGCCGCCCTAGGCCCGGGCCTAGGTGGCCTTTCCACAAATCCGGGCCTGAACATAAGACATGTAAAAGCAACATACTACTAACCTTTTATTTTGTTCCCTGTTCTGCTTTTTTTTTCTCTTTTATTTTTTTATACATGTTTACTTGATCCTGCTCCTCTACTATTTTTGTTTGCATTTATTTCTTCCACCGTTTCTTAACTTTTTTACATATTACATATTGTTCTACCACTTCCTGTTCGATTCTAACCTTGCCCCGGAAACATAAATCTTTCCCCATAACCAGCATCAATGCGATCTTGTACTGCCTCAGCACTCCCTGTACTCCTTTAACATCTTTAAACAGCAGTCAGTAAGAGTGTGCATTTCTTCCAATACAGCGCATGCGCAAGATAAGAACTACAGGTGCTCACAAAGTACAATCCTCTCATAAGGTGCGCACTGTTACCGGCTACTCTGTAAAGAAGTCAACTATTACGGGGAGCTGAGACATCACAAGATCGTTTTAATGCTGACTTTGTCAAAATATTTATGCTTCCATTGACAATGTTAAAGGAACAGTAACACCAAAAAATTAAAGTGGTTTAAAGTAAGGAAAATATCATGTAGTTTTGCCCTGCACTGGTAAAACTGATCTGTTTGCTTCATAAACACTACTATAGTTCATATAAATAATCTGCTGTGTAGCAATGGTGGAAATTGAAAAAAGACTATATAAATAGGGGATAACAGATAACATTATGTTCTACACAGCTTATCTGCTATCTGCTGTATAACCTTAAAGGGATACTGTCAAAATGAATCAGTAAATAGCGCTGCTCCACCAGGATTCTGCACTGAAATCCATTTCTCAAAAGAGCAAACAGATTTTTTTATATTCAATTTTAAAATCTGACATGGAGCTAGACATTTTGTCAATTTCCCAACTGCCCCCAGTCATGTGACTTGTGCCTGCACTTTAGGAGAGAAATGCTTTCTGGCAGGCTGCTGTTTTTCCTACTCAATGTAACTGAAGGAGTCTCAGTGGGACATGGGTTTTTACTATTGAGTGTTGTTCTTAGATCTGCCAGGCAGCTGTTATCTTGTGTTAGGGAGCTGTTATCTGGTTACCTTCCCATTGTTCTTTTGTTTGGCTGCTGGCGTGAAAAAGGGAGGGGGTTGATATCACTCCAACTTGCAGTACAGCAGTAAAGAGTGATTGAAGTTTATCAGAGCACAAGTCACATGACTTGGGGCAGCTGGGAAATTGACAATATGTCTAGCCCCATGTCAGAATTCAAAATTGAATATAAAAAAATCTGTTTGCTCTTTTGAGATATGGATTTCAGTGCAGAATTCTGCTGGAGCAGCACTATTAACTGATTCATTTTGAATTTTTTTTTTTCCAATGACAGTATCCTTTTAACCTTTTCTCCTTTGAATGGCTGCCCCCATTGCTACACAGCAGTTTATTTATATAAACAATAGTAGTGTTTCTGAAGCAAACACAGCAGTTTTAGCAGTGCAGTGCAACACTGCTTTATATTTTTATTTTACTTTAAAACAATTTCATTTTTTGATTTTACTGGTCCTTTAAGCATTTTTTTTATTTACAGTTTCTCCTGCCACCCTGCCTGCTCTGAAGCCACCCCAAAAAAAGCTCTGGTATTCTGAACTGTAGCATCCCGTCTGATGGGATGCAATATAGTGGAAAAAAAAGAAGTAGCGGGATGCCACCCTGCGGCATCCCACCCCAATTCCAGCACTCGCATTCACCGGTGCTTAAGCGCATGCGCATGTGCGCTCACGTTGGGGGGGAAGTGTGGGTGGGCACTAGGACTTATGATCAGAATCTTCTGGAATGTTCTAGATGGTTCAACAAAGGAAATACAGAGAATTTGAAAAACCTTAGGAGGAACAGTAAGGTGAACCTTTACAGTTTTCATTTGGCAATTCTTTAAATCCTAGGAGTGCTGTCCTTGGTCCTGTGTATTTGTTTGTACTAGCACCCAGGTTTTCTTGCTGCATATGGTGTGCACCCTTTAAACTATTTTATATGTATATATGCTCAATACATTTCTTTTTCGTGTTACTTCATGTTGTCTGCTTAACAATTCCATATATGTATTGAGCACACAAACTGTATGCAAATAACTGGAATCTTAGGAACCGCACACAATACCTGTTAAACAAAATGCTTGAAGGCTCATTATGCGCAAGACATTATAACACATAATAACAGACTGAGGCGCTTTCTCAGACCTAACTACCAAGCCTGGTTCTCACGCTGAGAAACAGAGCTGGTAATTTAGCACTAGGGCTCCGAGCTACTGTAAAGCTCTAAACAAATGCCATGATTTCCAGAGACCAAATGTTCTTTTGTGTAATTAAAAATATATATTTAGAATACGAGGCTGTTGCATATATGCAGAAATACTCATTTCTAGCTCTCCAATCTAGCACAGAATAGGAAAGAATCAGCTGGGGTCCAGATCTTACCAGTGGCAATTAAAAAAACTGGCCAAAATATTAGAGAAGGGCTTCTCACATGTGTAAAACAATATGGAATTTAGTACAATTAAGATTTGTGATTAATTTATTAAATAGCCACTCTTTTTTTTATAACCCAATAATATGATACAATGAAAGGAAAATCACTACAGTAAATGCTTCATTAATAAGCTTATATATTGTGGTAAGAAACTGATCTATAAAGTTTGGTGTTTTACATGAAATGCAATGTTATACATTATATCAATTGTACAGCTTGACTTTTATGCTCACATTTGTTTTATTGTAAATCAATTAATCCTGAAAAATCTTTAAGGATTGATGTGTTTAGACTTTTTGGGTTCAAGCATCTGTGTGCCAACCTTTGACCAGTATCCCCAAGTGATATCAACTGGGAACACTAGGGTAACAGTCATCCTGCTATAGGCCCAAGGGTACCCAAGGTACAAATAGGCAATCACCCCAAATGTCACCCTAACTGGCCTTCAGGCTGAGCCCCCTTATCTCATAACAAGGTTACAGATATATAGAAACATTGGGGTAATAATCACCCTGCTATAGTTGAGGTTACTGAGGGTAGGATTCATCCTAAATATCACCCTAAGCCTTCAATATGGACCCACCATCTACTTCTCTGGGCCCAGCCAATAGTCTTGGAACCTAAGCTGCACATTCAGTTCAAATAAAGCATTCCCAAGCTGTTGGTAGTAGAAAAAAAAATAAAAATAAATATATATATATATATATATATATATATATATATATATATATATATATATATATATATATATATATATATATATATATATATATATAGTGCTACAGTGCTATGCTTGCTGGGATGTAACTGTCAGACTAAGATATGATCTTCCTTTTTAGTTTGTTGCCTGAGTTCTGCACACATGTTACTACACTTCAGGAAGAATTAGGGCACTCATCCACATACGTAATCTAGGGCACGGCGACACTTTAATCATGTCTCACTACACATACACAGAATGTTCCTTGTCTTAAGTGCTCCCTCTTTTCCAGAGATAGCCATGTAAGTGACAGAGATCTACAGCACGAAAAGTGACTTTTAAAGCCATCAGTTGATATCAGACAAGTTAATCGCTGCATGAATGTAATGTTTTTCTCAGTACAATATCCAGGGGAAATTGCTTGTGAAATACATGAAAGCAAGAAAAGAATGTCTCACTTGTGATCAGGCAGTAAATATTTAATGGGCATCCATTATATGGCAAATATTGCATCTATATCTATCTCTCCCTAATGTTTCCTCTTCTATAAATTATAAGGATATTAGTCACTGAGGAGCTCTGTGACCATATAAAGGCACAAGACTGCAGGGAGCTCTGAGTATCACTCATGTATTATAAGGGATGATGTACCCCCTACTGTAAATAATAAGGCTATTAGAAGTCACTGAGGAGTTATGTGACCATATAAATCTGCAGACCGAGTTATACAGAGAACTCTGAGTATCACTCAGGTGTTAAAATGATTATTTAACCCCTACTGTAAATAAAGAATAATGTACTGCAATTTGCAAAAAATAAAATTGAGGTTTTGGGAATGTTTTAACACACAAAAAGAAACCACAGGTATTTCAACCTGTTCATCAGAATGCTTATCTGGTTTTTCCAGATAAGGGATCTGTCATGCCTGGGCTGTATAGCTCTGGCATCATAAGAGTTAACACTGGAAATACTTGGTCTCAGGCTCAAAAAGAGACCCTTGATATCCCCCAAGGGGGCTGTGGAAAGGTGACATCCATATCTGCCTTCTGAGACAATTTGGAGTCACACCATTTGGGCAAATACGCTGGGCCAGTCAGTTCTTTGATCAGTTGATCAAAGAACAGAGATGTGGACCTAAAGTAGCAGGGGGAATAGTTAATCCAAAAAATATGGATTATTTTTATAGGAAAGGATCCATATCTCCTGTGTTATAGGATTCCCATCCTCATAACTTACATTTTGGTTATGAGGAGGTCATATGCTTCCTAATGATACCAAACAGGGCCAGCCTGTACTCACCAGTTAGGAGGATGGTTCCTGGGGGACTGGAACATGAACCCCCCCTATCTTTGGTATCAGTCTCATCGCCCACATATGGATCACAGCATGCCTATAGTTTCATTATAATATTGGGTACTGGCAAGTACCAATATTATTTTGGAGAATCTTGCCTGAAAATAACAGCCCCCTACAGGGGGTTGTAAATGACACATTCATGGGTACTCCTACCTCATGCATAAGGTAATGAGGGGAATATCCCAGTAGGAAATAAAAACGTGACAGACCCAGTACTCCATGTCATGCAAGGAGGCTCCATATCCGTGGATTGTATGCCCATTGTTTCCCAACGCTTGCCTCAGAGGACACAACAGGAAATTCTAAGTGTTTGATGCATTTATGAGTTATTATCTGTTATAGAGGGCAGGGGAATAGTCACATTAGGTTTCTATGGCCTTTTAATGATAGATGAATAGATTAATTTTCTGGTTGTTGGTATGTTTTGGGGTGTCTGACGTTAGTCTAACCTGTGTGTAAGGTGATAGAGAGACTGAGTGTAAACCCTTATAGCCAAACCCAAGAGTTACGTGTGGTTGAGAGTCCCGTTTTCGAAACAGGATCTTTCCGTAATCTGAATCTTCATACCTTGGGCCAAATTCACTAAAGGGTGAATTTTTGCCTGCGAATGCTTCACCACACTTCACGCCACTTCAGGTGCAAATTCGCTACCACCACACTAATTCACTAAAATGCAAAGTTGTGTCTCAGCCAGAGCTGGGCCAACCCAGCCAGGTGCCCTAGGTAACCTGGCCGGGCACAGCACCGGCTGAGTGCGTGCTTGGGTGCGCATGCGTGAAACTGTGCTCTGGTGCGCATGCGCAAAAGTCCGTGCACACATGCGCAGAAGCGTGTTATTACAAAAAAATATTTGTGGCAGTCGGGGAGCGACGGGACCGGACAATGGGGTAGGCTTCAGAGCAGGTATGTGCCTGGCGCCCCCCCAGCTTTGCGCCCTAGACACGTGCCTACTCTGCCTACCCCTAGTTCCGGCCCTGGTCTTAGCAGCCGAACGCTGGTGAAGTTTTGCGTTAATTCGTCAGCGTGAGCATTTCATAGCGAACTTTCACTAACGTTCGTTTCTGCCTAACATAACTTTATTCATACACTTACTCTTAGGTCAATTTGAATTGGGCATGTACACATAGGTCATATATATGTCTTTATTAGAGATGTTGGGGAAATTGCTTGAAGTGGCCACTTATTAAAAATGTTTCCGCTTTAAAATATGAAAAAATGCCAGTGTTTTTTTATCATTTTAATAACTTTTTGTCATACTGGATATGATGTCACTGACATAAGATTGAGAAGGATGTAGCATCATTTTATCAGTTTTCCAGGTCTAAGGGGGTGAAGGAAACACTGTTGAAAGAGGTAACCTTCTGAAAAATTCACACTTTAGTGTATTTGTGGAGTAACGATTAGTGATGGGCGAATTTATTCGCCAGGCGCGATTTTGCAGCGAATTTGCGCGATTCGCCGCCAGCAAATAAATTTGTGAAACGACCGCGAAAATGTGCCCTAAAAAACTCGCCAACGTCAAAAAGAAAAAATTAGCCGGCATCGAAAAAAACGTCAAAAACGGCCGACGGCATCAAAAAAATGGGCACCGGCGCCATTTCGGTAATTTAGCAAAATTTACGGGAAATTTGCGAATTTTCAGGCGAAACGGCCCAAATTCGCTGATCACTAGTAATGATCGTTCACCGAAGCAAAAATTTGCCTGGTGATAGGGCGTGAAACCGGGCTACCTACAGTCTTTTTCACTAGCGAATTGTCCGCTAAGCCTGTTAGTAAATTTGCCCCCTTAAGTCTACTAGAAAATCATGGGAACATTAAATAAACCCAATAAGGATTAATTATATCTTAGATTGGATCATGTACAAGGTACTGTTTTATTATTACAGGGAAAAAGAAAAAGACAGACTTTCCGTAATTCGGAGCTTTCTGGATAAATGGTTTCTGGATAACGGATCCCATACCTGTATTTCAACATTTTAGCCAAAGTTAAATTAAAAAAAAATCTGAATCATATGTACACAAGGTCTCCCTTTCTATTGGATTAAACATAGTTTCGGTTTTAATGTATTTTTTCTCTTTATTATTCAGTAATATTATTACTCAGCTCCAGCGAGAGACTTGTAAAGTGCAAGAAGAAAACCTCAAACCTGAGCTGACAGTGGAAGAGTCGAGCAGACACCGAGCGCTGTGTGTAGGATCTTTCTCTCCCTGACATATTTGCCAGGAGACATTAAGATCACCATCCTTGGGTGATTCATACCTTTAATTAAATGCCCTCTGGCTTTATCAAGTGATTCAAGTATTTATTCAGGAGTTTAACTATGTAATAATGAGATGAAATATCATCTGCTGTATATGTAAGTGAACAATAATCAGAATTCGGTATTTACCTCTTGTTATTTGCATTAGATAAATCCCATAATAAAGCAGAAAATTAGGTTTTCTGTTGCTGAAAAACTCGATTTACAGATACAGTATCCACTTAAACTCTACAGAGCATCACCACCATACATCTTAGCAGCAATTTCCGTTAATTAAATGATCACTTTCGATTCTACTTTTCTCGGGTGTATTAATTAGAATCAGTTGTTGTTTGTGATATAAAGTAAACATATTTAATTCAGCATTCAGGTACCAACAATGCCTATTAAATCCGCTCAAGGATATTCAGAAGATGAATCCCTATTGACTGCACTTATTAGATATGAATTATGCATAGGCCCTAATCACATATTAAAGTTTTGCAATATTCGGTGGCAGGAAAGAAAAATTCATAATATTAAATCAAATAAAAGGATAGAATTGACAGTATCTACCATTTATTTGTCAATTAACCATTACGACACAATGGGACCAATGACTTCCTAGGAAGGTTCTCAGTGGATAGCACTGGGGCTTTGCAGTTCTGGGGGTTTTGCTCATGGCCCATTTGGAGCGGGATTTAAAGGGTAAGTTTAAAGGAGAAGGAAAGGCATTTGTACTTGGGGATGCCAAAAGTTAGGCATCTTCAAGTGATTGTAGCTACTTACCTGACACCCCGGGCTGGTGCACCAATCAGGAGAAAACTGCACTTGTCTGGGGGTTCTTCCAGTAAGCACCACAGGACAATCATCTTCCTTCTTCTTTCTTCAAATTTCCAGTGGCAGACGCATGAGCAGTAGAACAAAATTGCTGACTTTATTACAGTTCGGCTTTTTGCGCAACTACACTTGCGGACCTGCGTGAATAAAGAAGAAATAAGAAGAGGCCCAGAACCCAGAGCCGGTGCAGTTTTCTGCCAGGGGTATCAGGTAAGTAAATACAATCACTTGGGGGTGCCTAACTTTTGGCACTCCTAAGTACAAATACCTTTCCTTCTCCTTTAACATATTATTTTATTTAATATTATGATTATAACTAAAAAATCACTTTTTATTTGGCGAAGAATTATAGGTAATGCTTTTCCCAATGTATCAACTTTGTCTTCAATGTATTACTAGAGGGCTGGTATGACATTTCAATGATATTAACTTGCCACACCACAGTTACGGGCCTGCACAATTTTCCACATTCATTTGCATAAAATGAAGGAGATGTAAGTCAAAAAACAATATTTCAAATGCCTTTACTCCAACTTAAAAGAAGCATCTTTGCAGTATACAGTACTTTATTTAGAATTTTTATAAAATAAGTAGTGATGGGCGAATTTATTCGGCAGGAATGGATTTGCGGCGAATTTTCACATTTCCCAAATCCAAATGTTTTTGATGCAACAAAAATGTTTGACTGCGACAAATATTCGCCAGCGAAAAATTCGCTGTGACAAAAAAAATTGTTGCACGTCAAAATTGACGCACATCAAAATTATTCGGATGCCCATTGACACTAATGCATTTGGACAAAATAGTCGAACGTATAAAAATTGGCACTCGTGTAAAAATTGTCATGCATCAAAATTATTTTGACGCTCCACTGCGTTTCGCAAATTTTTTGGCGAAGTGAAATGGGACAGATTCGCCCATCACTAAAATTAAGCATTCTTCTGCCGGCGTTCGTATCCTCTGCCTCTCAAAGTTGCACACTGAATTCCATTGAAAGCTTCATAGCCAGAGCAGTGCGAAATGATCAGATACTCTGCATTCTGAAGGACAGGGAAGAAGAGCACGGCTGTTACCTACGTGTTCAATTTTGTTTGAGGCTAACTTCAGTGAGAAAGAATCCCCTGCACTGCTTCCCTTCCATTCGGAATGCAGAGTATCTGATCATTTCGTACTTTCCTATAGTTGCACCCAGTAGCGGTGTGACTATCCCATCTCCTGTTCTGAAGATAGCACAAGCACAAGATGGAGATGAACCCTGGAGCTACTACCAACTTCAAGATGTCCCATAGCAGACCACGGCATTATATGCAGTTAACTCTCCCCTAAAGAATAACATGCATATGTCATTTTGATGTTGAGCACCAGAAATTATGACATCCGTGATAATTGCATCTGATCAAAGTCACACACTCATGCACAACTTTCCCTACATAGCGTAGGTAGCTTAAAGATTTGTTATGGGTTGATTTGGAGAGAATGCGTATTGTTCTCTAGATAGATGCAAGTCCACCTTGAAGGTTACTAAGAGTGAGTTTTGACAGTGGATAAATATTTACTTTGTCATGGATTGAACATAGATAGAACTACAGGTATGGCTGTGATAATATGTAAGTGAGTGTAGAAAGAAAAGTATACAGTAAGCAAGAGATTTGTCTCCTTTTTATTATTATATTGGGGAGTGATGCTTGGAGATACACAGGAGGGTTGAACTTGATGTCTTTTTTAACCATATGGAACCATATGTTCCTCTGAAACTACACGTAGGCTTAATTATCTGAGTCCATAACAATGATATGCCAAGAGATGGAAGCTTTGCACAGAGAGTCTACAGCTAATGAGCAGCCTATGGCTAAAATGGATTGGGACTAAAGGATAGCTGCAGGGCAAATGAGGTCTGTATCATTTATGCAACATGTCAGATTTAAATGTGTTAGAAACAGGTACCATGTTTTAAGCCATTTGAGACATATTATTGAGGACATTGGGAATGGACCAGTCTCCAGTCTAGGGTTAAAATTCTTTAGGAGATGTCAGTATATTATCGGTGCTACGTAAAGTGTAACAAAGGGCAGCTAATGATATTCTAATGAGCCTACATTTATTGCAGAGCAGTGCGAAGGAACGGAACCCTGATGGTGACCTCAGTGTTAACAAGAAGACAAATCAAGTGTATAGTAGAACAATAAAATCTCATTGTCTTTGGTCAAGATATTTCTCTCATGAGAAACAGAACAACAATAACATGAATTCTGCTTTGTGAGGTTTGTCAAACGGGCAAAGCCGACAATCGCCTATATTTAGATGGATGGGCGCAATCTGTGTGTCGTGTGATCTCGCTGCGATAAAAACGGCTTTTCTTCTGGTTATCACCAATAGATTTAGCTGGAAGCTCTGATCAAAGTGAAACTCTCTGCTTTGGTGGCAACTAAACAAACATTTTCTATTCAGATGCGGGAAATGTCACCCGCAGTGATTGCTTTTGTAATGGTAAGTAAGTGAGTTTAGGCAAGCTACCTTAATGCAGCGGAAATCGCATTGATAGTAAAAGCTCCGCTAAGCACCGCTGTATATTTCGCTGCTCAAAGCTGCATTGGAGATTTCTTGCTTTATCTTTGCTTAGGAAAATTCATTTTATGATAGTTTTCCCAGCAAGCCTTCATTCTGTGGATTTACAATGATATGGAGAGTGGTGGCCCCATTGTGGTTAACATGGGTGCTGGGGATAAAATGCCCCTTGACTTCTACAGCTATCATCAGCAAGCATGGGTGCAGTCACTTTAAGTGATGGGCAAATTTATTCGCCAGGCGTGAATTTGCGTGATTTGCCGCCGGTGAATAAATTCGCGAAATGACCATGAAAATTCGTCAGCGTCAAAAATAAATGGACGCCGTTTTTTGGACGCCAGCGCATTTTTCCAAAAAAACGAAATTTGCTAATTTTTCTGTGAAACGGCGCAAATTCGCCCATCACTAGTCACTTTTCGTGTGACAGCTATTGCACCACTGCACCTGAGCTACAGGGAAAAAACCTTCAGATCACAATGTGTACCAAAGTCCTTGATGTGATATAAGAAAAGCTAAAATCAGGATTATCAAAGCCAATATTTGTATGTGTAGGGGATTTGTTCTGGGCAGGACAATGGTACAATGATTAGTGTTGCTGCTTTTCTGCTCTGGGGTCCTGGAATTAATTCATGCCTAGGGATGTAGCGAACGTCGGAAAAAAAGTTCGCGAACATATTCGTGAACTTGCGCAAAAATGCGAGCGGTTCGCGAACGGTTCGCGAACCCCATAGACTTCAATGGGAAGGCGAACTTTAACATCTAAAAAAAAAATTTCTGGCCAGAAAAATGATTTTAAAGTTGTTTAAAGGGTGCAACGACCTGGACAGTGGCATGCCAGAGGGGGATCAAGGGCAAAAATGTATCTGAAAATCTGCCTGTGTGTGCTTGGAAGAGATAGTGTAGGGGGAGAGCTGTTAGTGATTTCAGGGACAGATGATAGTAAGTTTGCTGGCTAGTAATCTGCTTGATACTGCTCTGTATTGGAGGGACAGAAGTCTGCAGGGATTTGAGGGACATTTTAGCTTAGGTAGCTTTGCTGGCTAGTAATCTACTGTTCTCTTTAAACAACTGCCATACGTTGACCTTGTAGGCATTGTTTGCCCAGTTTTTTTGGACGCAGCCACTGAAGCACAGTTGCCAGAAAAAATATGCCATATAAATGCTGAAAATAGTAATTTTTCGCCATACGTTGACCTTGTAGACATTGTTTGCCCAGTTTTTTTGGTCGCAGCCACTGAAGCACAGTTGCCAGAAAAAATATGCCATATAAATGCTGAAAATAGTCATTTTTTGCCATATACGTTGAGTCAACGTATGGCAAAAAATGACTATTTTCAGCATTTATATGGCATATTTTTTCTGGCCTCTGTGCTTCAGTGGCTGCGGCCAAAAAAACTGGGCAAACAATGCCTACAAGGTCAATGTCGTTGACCTTGTAGGCATTGTTTGCCCAGTTTTTTTGGCCGCAGCCACTGAAGCACAGAGGCCAGAAAAAATATGCCATATAAATGCTGAAAATAGTCATTTTTTTGGTCGCAGCCACTGAAGCACAGTTGCCAGAAAAATTATGCCATATAAATGCTGAAATATAAATTTTTTTGGTTGCAGCCACTGAAGCACAGAGGCCAGAAAAATTATGCCATATAAATGCTGAAAATATAAATTTTTTTGGTTGCAGCCACTGAAGCACAGAGGCCAGAAAAATTATGCCATATAAATGCTGAAAATATGCATTTTTTTGGTCGCAGCCACTGAAGCACAGTTGCCAGAAAAAATATGCCATATAAATGCTGAAAATAGTCATTTTTTGCCATACGTTGACCTTGTAGACATTGTTTGCCCAGTTTTTTTGGTTGCAGCCACTGAAGCACAGAGGCCAGAAAAAATTAAACCAGTAGGGTTTGCACCCTAGTTTGTAACGGTGGCGGAGGGAGGAGGACGCTAAAGGACAGCTGTGTGTGGAGTCATGAGGCTTGAAGAGAAGGACAGCTGCATAGAAGTCAGAACAAGTCTTCCGGCGTGCAGTAACCCTCCGAGATCCACCCCTCATTCATTTTAATAAAGGTCAGGTAATCGACACTTTTGTGACCTAGGCGAGTTCTCTTCTCAGTTACAATCCCTCCTGCTGCACTGAAGGTCCTTTCTGAGAGCACACTTGAGGCTGGGCAAGACAAGAGGTTCATGGCAAATTGTGACAGCTCTGGCCACAGATCAAGCCTGCACACCCAGTAGTCCAGGGGTTCATCGCTCCTCAGAGTGTCGATATCTGCAGTTAATGCCAGGTAGTCCGCTACCTGCCGGTCGAGGCGTTCTTTGAGGGTGGATCCAGAAGGGTTGTGGCGCTGCCTTGGACAGAAAAACATTTGCATGTCTGACGTTACAGACTGGCCAAAGGGCTTTGTCCTTGCAGGTGCGCTCGTGGCAGGATTACTGGCACCTCTGCCCCTGGAATGTTGATGAGTTCCTGAAGTGACATCACCCTTAAAAGCATTGTACAACATGTTTTGCAGGCTGGTTTGTAAATGCCGCATCTTTTCGGACTTGTGGTATGTTGGTAACATTTCTGACACTTTATGCTTGTACCGAGGGTCTAGTAGCGTTGCGACCCAGTACAGGTCCTTCTCCTTAAGCCTCTTGATACGGGGGTCCTTCAACAGGCATGACAGCATGAAAGACCCCATTCTCACAAGGTTGGATGCAGAGCTATCCATCTCCGCTTCCTCATTATCAAGGACTGCATCATCCACGGTCTCCTCCCCCCAGCCACGTACAAGACCAGGGGTCCCCAAAAGGTCACCACTAGCCCCCTGGGAAGCCTGCTCCTGTTGGTCCTCCTCCTCCTCCTCCACAAAGCCACCTTCCTCCTCTGACTCCACTTCTGGCACCTCTCCCTGCGTTGCAGCAGGTGCCTGGGTTAGTTCTGGTGATTCCGACCAGAAATCGCGCGCTTCCAGCTCCTCGTCACGCTGGTCTACAGCCTCATCTGTCACTCGTCGCACGGCACGCTCCAGGAAGAAAGCGAAGGGTATTAGGTCGCTGATGGTGCCTTCGGTGCGACTGACCATATTTGTCACCTCTTCAAAAGGTCGCATGAGCCTGCAGGCATCGCGCATAAGCACCCAGTAACGGGGGAAAAAAATCCCCAGCTCTGCAGATCCAGTCCTACCACCCAGTTCAAAAAGGTACTCGTTGACGGCCCTTTGTTGTTGCAGCAGACGTTCCAACATAAGGAGCGTTGAATTCCAGCGAGTCTGGCTGTCAGAAATCAAACGCCTGACTGGCATGTTGTAGCGCTGCTGAATGTCAGCAAGGCGTGCCATGGCTGTGTAGGAACGTCTGAAATGGGCCGACACCTTTCTGGACTGGGTGAGAACGTCCTGGAATCCTGGGTACTTGGAGACAAAACGTTGGACTATTAAATTTAACACATGTGCCATGCAGGGCACATGTGTTAAATTGCCCAGTCTCAACGCTGCCAACAGATTGCTTCCATTGTCACACACCACTTTTCCGATCTGCAGTTGGTGTGGGGTCAGCCACCGATCGGCCTGTGACTGCAGAGATGACAGGAGTACAGATCCGGTATGGTTTTTGCTTTCCAGGCACGTCATCCCCAAGACAGCGTGACAACGGCGTACCTGGCACGTCGAATAGCCTAGGGGGAGCTGGGGGTGCACAGGTGTGGAGGAGGAGAAGGAGGACCCAGCAGCAGAGGAAGAAGAAGAAGAGGAAGAAGACGAGGTAGAGAGCGATGGAGGAGTAGAGGTGGTGGCAGAACCGCGTGCAATCCGTGGCGGTGACACCAACTCCACTGTTGTTGTTGAGCTACCCATTCCCTGCTTCCCAGCCATTACCAAGTTCACCCAGTGGGCAGTGTAGGTGACATACCTGCCCTGACCATGCTTGGAGGACCATGCGTCAGTAGTCATATGGACCTTTGGCCCAACACTAAGTGACAGAGATGCGGTAACTTGGCTCTGCACATGTTGGTACAGGTGTGGTATTCCCTTTTTAGAAAAAAAATTGCGGCTGGGTACCTTCCACTGCGGTGTCCCAATTGCTACAAATTTGCGGAAGGCCTCAGAGTCCACCAGCTGGTATGGTAAAAGCTGGCGGGCTAAGAGTGCAGACAAGCCAGCTGTCAGACGCCGGGCAAGGGGGTGACAGTCAGACATTGGCTTCTTACGCTCAAACATGGCCTTCACAGAAACTTGGCTGGTGGCAGATGACTGGGAATGGGAACAGGTGGTCAAGGTGGAAGGCGGAGTGGAGGGTGGTTCAGACGGGTCAAGGAGAGCAGAGGTAGAGCAGTAAGATGCTGGACCAGAAGGAGTGTGGCTTTTAGTTTGCCTGTTGCCTTTGAGGTGTTGCTCCCAAAGTGCTTTGTGCTTGCCGCTCATGTGCCTTCGCATAGAAGTTGTACCTATGTGGCTGTTGGGCTTACCAAGGCTCAGTTTCTGACTGCACTCATTGCAAATTACAATGCTTTTGTCAGAGGCACACACATTAAAAAATCCCACACTGCTGACTTTTTGGAAGTGTGCGATCTGGCGGTAACAGTAGAAGTTGGCGGCATTGGCGGCAATGGCGGGTGCGTTGGCCGGCTGAACACAGGTGCCGATACATGTTGTTGCCCTACTGATCCCTGCGGGCTGTCCTCCCTGCTTCTTCTAAGTCTTATTCTCCTACTGCCTCTCTGACTCTCCGTCTCTCCATCTGAACTACCCTCCTCTTGCTCTCTTCTACTAGGCACCCACAAAACATCAATCTCCTCATCATCATTCTCCTCAGATGCATCAATTTCTTCTGACACATCACAGAAGGAAGCAGCAGCGGGGACCTCCTCCTCATCACTCATTATGTCCATCTCTATCGTGTTCTCTGCCAGAATTAAATCTGGTGTAAGGTCCTCATCTCCTTCATCTTCTTCTGGCAATAATGGTTGCGCATTACTCAGTTCAAGAAACTCATGGGAAAATAACTCCTCTGACTCCAGTGAAGAAGGGGCACCGGTGGTGGAGGAAGTGTTACGTGGGGTGGCCATAGCAGTGGAGGATGAGGAGGATGTTGTGGTAAAGTTAGAAACGGTAGAGGATGGGGTGTGCTGTGTAAGCCAGTCAACTACCTCTTCAGCATTTTGGGAGTTCAGGGTCATTGGCTTTTTAAAACTGGGCAATTTGCTAGGGCCACAGGATTGCATAGCAGCACGGCCCCTAGCACGGCCTCTGCGTGGCGGCCTGCCTTTGCCTGGCATTATTTTTAAAAAAACAACAACAACAAAAACTCAGTTGGTTTTTCTGGAAACGATAATACACACAGCTAGATGGCAGTTTGAAGAAAACAGTGTGCAAATAATGCCTACAAGGTCAACGTATACACTACTACAGTGGTGGATACGGATTACGTAAAATATATGAATGCTGCTTGAAAAAAAGTAACTCAAGTGGTTTTTCTAGAGACGATAATATTATCAATATTTAGACAAAATGTGAACAAGCTCACACAGCTAGATGGCGGGTTGAAGAAAACACTGTGCAAATAATGCCTACAAGGTCAACGTATACACTACTACAGCGGTGGATACGGATTACGTAAAATATATTATGGCTGCTTGAAAAAAGTCACTCCGGTGTTTTTTCTGGAGACGGTAATATTATGGATATTTAGACAGAATGTGAACAAGGTCACACAGCTAGATGGCGGGTTGAAGAAAACAGTGTGCAAATAATGCCTACAAGGTCAACGTATACACTACTACAGCGGTGGATACGGATTACGTAAAATATATGAATGCTGCTTGAAAAAAAGTAACTCAAGTGGTTTTTCTAGAGACGATAATATTATCAATATTTAGACAAAATGTGAACAAGGTCACACAGCTAGATGGCGGGTTGAAGAAAACAGTGTGCAAATAATGCCTACAAGGTCAACGTATACACTACTACAGCGGTGGATACGGATTACGTAAAATATATGAATGCTGCTTGAAAAAAAGTAACTCAAGTGGTTTTTCTAGAGACGATAATATTATCAATATTTAGACAAAATGTGAACAAGCTCACACAGCTAGATGGCGGGTTGAAGAAAACACTGTGCAAATAATGCCTACAAGGTCAACGTATACACTACTACAGCGGTGGATACGGATTACGTAAAATATATTATGGCTGCTTGAAAAAAGTCACTCCGGTGTTTTTTCTGGAGACGGTAATATTATGGATATTTAGACAGAATGTGAACAAGCTCACACAGCTAGATGGCGGGTTGAAGAAAACACTGTGCAAATAATGCCTACAAGGTCAACGTATACACTACTACAGCGGTGGATACGGATTACGTAAAATATATTATGGCTGCTTGAAAAAAGTCACTCCGGTGTTTTTTCTGGAGACGGTAATATTATGGATATTTAGACAGAATGTGAACAAGGTCACACAGCTAGATGGCGGGTTGAAGAAAACAGTGTGCAAATAATGCCTACAAGGTCAACGTATACACTACTACAGCGGTGGATACGGATTACGTAAAATATATGAATGCTGCTTGAAAAAAAGTAACTCAAGTGGTTTTTCTAGAGACGATAATATTATCAATATTTAGACAAAATGTGAACAAGCTCACACAGCTAGATGGCGGGTTGAAGAAAACAGTGTGCAAATAATGCCTACAAGGTCAACGTATACACTACTACAGCGGTGGATACGGATTACGTAAAATATATGAATGCTGCTTGAAAAAAGTAACTCAAGTGGTTTTTCTAGAGACGATAATATTATCAATATTTAGACAAAATGTGAACAAGCTCACACAGCTAGATGGCGGGTTGAAGAAAACACTGTGCAAATAATGCCTACAAGGTCAACCTATACACTACTACAGCGGTGGATACGGATTACGTAAAATATATTATGGCTGCTTGAAAAAAGTCACTCCGGTGTTTTTTCTGGAGACGGTAATATTATGGATATTTAGACAGAATGTGAACAAGGTCACACAGCTAGATGGCGGGTTGAAGAAAACAGTGTGCAAATAATGCCTACAGGGCAAATAATGCCTAAAAGGTCAACTTATACACTACTACAGCGGTAGTAAAATAAAAAAAAGTAAAATAAAAAAAAATGAATATTAAAAAAAAAAAATTAAAGTTGGTGCTGCTGAACTACTAGGAGCAGCAGATTAGCACACCAGTCCCACTCCCCAACACTGCTAGACTAATAGCACTGGGCTCTTATAGTAGTAGTAGTAGTAGTAGTAAAACAACAAAAAAATAAATAAAAGCAGTCCTTACAAGGACTACTGTTATTGCAGCAGTCAGCAGATGAGATCAGAAGCAGGACAGCTGCCCACAGCAGCTACATACAGAGCACTGCAGTAGAAGGTAGATTACTAGCCAGCAAAGCTACCTAAGCTTAAATGTCCCTCAAACCCCTGCAGACTTCTGTCCCTCCAATAACAGAGCAGTATCAAAACGATTACTAGCCAGCAAACTTTCAACAGTCCCTGAAATCACTAACAGGCAGCAGCTCTCTCCCTACACTATCTCTTCAGCACACACAGGCAGAGTGAAAAAACGCTGCAGGGCTTCGGTTTTTATAGGGAAGGGGAGTGGTCCAGGGGAGAGCTTCCTGATTGGCTGCCATGTACCTGCTGGTCTGGGGTGAGAGGGCAAAAAAAAGCGCCAACAATGGCGAACCCAAAATGGCGAACGTCGCGCGACGTTCGCGAACTTCCGGCGAGCGCGAACACCCGATGTTCGCGCGAACAAGTTCGCCGGCGAACAGTTCGCGACATCTCTATTCATGCCAGGACACTATTTGCAAAGGTTATTTATATGTGTGAAAATTTATATTTTTTTACCCATACTGCAACTGTTTTCCATATTTCCAGGACAACTACAGTTGCACAGTGAGTTAAAACAAAACTTATTGAGTGTGGTAGAAAATTGGATGTTAATCTTGGATAGCACATTCATTTTAACTTGAGTCCGTTCTTGAGTCATTTGAAAATCTCTAGGATTCTACAGTGTCAATAGGTGAACTAGTGCATGATTCAGCACAAGAAGTAGGACATACACAATGACAAGTATAAAAGGTTTGGATGGAAGAACCTTTAATGAAATGAGTCAATTAGTGCAATATTTGTGTCCATTTTAGTGTGTCCACAAATTACGACTGCGTAAATGACCCCTTGCAAGCTCTCCATGTGGCTGCGTGGGTCCACTAGGGCTCCTCCCATGCTTTAAAAACATACAGGCAGGTTAACTGGCTCCTGATCATCATCATCATTTATTTATATAACGCTGTCAAGATACGCAGTGCTTGGTACAATGAGTTCCTGATGAAACTGAAATAAGATCAAAGGAAGAGACAAGCACTCCACAGCTCAGGAATAGTCAACAATGAAAATAGGAAAATGTAATATACAGTAGTGTAGTACTTTCCAATAAAATAAAACACACCCTTCATGGTCTCGCAGTGATAGGGCAAAGTGTATGTTTCAATCATTTTCACTGCACCCAACATTCTTATGTAACACCAAGGGGGTGCCCATTGACTTTTTAAAGATATCAAGATCTGCCCTGGGTTTCGTACAATAATTCAACGATTTTGTAGTTTTCAGGCAATAATCTGAAAAATTTTTCAATTCTGATTTTTTTCGCGTTTTTATCAAGTTTTTTCCCACTGAGAAAAGTCTTTGTGGATTTAGTTAGAGTAGTTTTCAGAAAATAGTGAGAACTTTTTGGATTTTGATAAATAACCCCCCAAGTGTGATCCCTTTAAGCCACTGTAAACCCTTTAAGCCTTTAAACCTCAAAGGCTTCAGTCAAAAAGAAAATTATATTATTATGAAAATGAATTATTTACATGAAGCAGGGTTTTACAAATGAGCTGTTTTATGCAATTTCTTTTTATAGAGACCTACATTGTTCACTTGGTGTTACATAAGACTGTTGGGTGCTTTGAAAGTAATTGAATAATACATTTTGCCCTCACATTGAGTTTTATTTTATTGGGAAGTACTACATTATATTACATTTTTCTATTTTTCTTGTTGTCTACTTCTCAGCCGTGAAGCTCTAGCTCTTCTTTTGAACTTATTTGAGTACTAGTAGATTTGAACCCGTAAGGAGAGAGGTATTTTTGGAGCCAGAAAAGAGAGAACAAAGAGGTCTTGGGAACTTTATCCTGATAAAATCGACCTAGTGTGTGTAACTGGGATAAAAACCTTAGATCATAAGCTCACTGGGACAGGGGCTGATGGGAATGTATAATTTCTGTACAGTGCTGCAGGATTTCAGTGCTATATAAATAAAGCATACATTTCTTCATTTTTAACTTACATAAGTTTTGTTTCCCCGAACTCCAGTCACTCTCTATTATCCCATATAACCAGCGACATCAACCCTCATGGGGGATGATAAGGGATTAGATCTGTGATTGTGTTACCGTTTGAAGACTCCCCTTGTGATCTCTGCAGAAATCCCAGTTATCCGAGAAGCATGTTGCTCGTTGTATTGTGGCAGAGGGAATCTTTCTTCATTTCACCAAGTCAGTTCCAGGGCGCAGCTCTGGAGTCATTTCTCACAGTGGGGCATCCATCATTCTGACTTGTCTCTCTGTTCAGCACAGCTAAGATATAAGAGGCTGACAAGAAGAACAGGTGAGCTCTGAAGGGCTCGATTGCCTGAGCATTGGACTGGCAAAGATAATTTAGACATTGTGTAACACTTCTGCAGCACAGTCAGAGTGTTCCACATGAAGCATCGCAGCATCAAGGCAATATTCCTCTGTTCTATTCAGCGCCAGGTGGCATTGTGGGCATTGTGGGTTAGACATGGATGTTAAAAAGGATACAATACAATGAATGGCATCCCGCTAATTTTTATACATTTTTTCATAAAGTGACAATACTGAACTATAAGGTTAGAATTGCATCAGTTTGTATCTATCTTGAGCCCATACTGGGGTGCAGCATTGGACAGTTGCCTCTGTCTTCCCTCCATCCCCCATTCTCTCTAATGTATGCACGGATGTTTGCTGCTACTGCACTTTTGCTCCGTAAAGATTTACAGCTGACGACTTTCATTTAATTGGATGTGTAACTCATTAAAAACCCAGCTGTTCTGCTGAGCACAAGTTCATGGTAACAAACGTATCAAGCACAACAACATGTTCCATGCAAGATACAGACACTGATCAAGCTTCAGAATCATTATTTAACATCTTGATTTTCATGCAGGGATGCCACGCACCAACCCTAAATTGCTTTGCCTTAATTTCCATTATATTTATAAGTTTAGATCCTTAAACAGTGCCAGTCCAGCATCTATTTACCCATTTCCAAGGTGCTGCTATCATTGCCTGGGTATTTCTGTGCCTTGGAAACAATTTGTTGTTCATAGTATCTAGTGTGAGAGTATGTATGTGTGAATAATGCTCTCTTATCATTGACAAATATGTGCAGGCAGTAACGTGCCTTTAAGCAAAAGCTATCTGTTTAAACACTTTATTATGCCACAGTCTGGTAGTCCATTAAATATAGATTACAGATTAGAGAATAAATGAATACCAAGTAAGTCGGCAAACCATTCCAAGTGCATAAAGGCAAGTAATGACTGGTAGCAGGCAGCAAAAGAGGGTCAAGATGTAATTACATATTTGTCTTGTTTTATGCCTCTCTGGATCCAAACAGCAACATCCATTACAACATCCAAAGGGAAAATTTATGCCGAGAGATAGAACGTGTTATGATCCATTTCTCTATTCTGCATAAAGCTACAGAGTTTTGCTTTGATAGAACCATTATTATTCTTCAATGGAGTACTTCCTCATAAAGGACAGGAATGAGTTACTGAACCAAACCAATTATTACGCTTCCAAACTTAATGCGATTAATATCAAGATTTGGCAAATTGTCAAACTTTAAAGTTAACTTAAGTAAGTCAGAGGCGGTGAATATTAATCTCTCCCCTTCTGTTAAGGAAACTTTAACACATAACTTTGCATTCTATTGGACAACTACCAAAATTAAATATCTAGGGGTTTATATAGCAGCAGATTTATCTGCCTTATATCAAAATAATTTTACTCCCTTACCAAGTAAAGTGTCCAATCAACTAAAATTTTGGAAATTGCTTGGTCTTTCCTGGTTTGGTAAGATATAAGCAATTAAGATGTCTATTATGCCACAAATTTTGTATTTCTTACAATTCCTTCCTATTAAAGTGCCAACATTTTTTTTTAACCAGGATGAGAGCTCTTTACCAAATTCATATGGAATGATAAAGCACAGAGACTTATGTATGATGCACTTACCTTGATAATAGAAAAGATTGGGTGGATATAGAACAAGCTGCCCTCTCAATTCCACTAAGCAACTTGCTTTGGGCTCAATATACAAATATTCCTAGGTTAAATTGATCCCACCCAACAGTGGCAACAGCATTGGAGATCTGGCATAAGTAATAAAAAGGCATATAAGTTAATATCCCCTTTTCCAATTCTACAACCATTGCTTCTTAACCCTGATTTCCCTGCAAGCCTAGACCCTAAAGTGTCTCTAGACGGGGCTCCTACAAGAACAGGGAAACTAGATTGATACATCTCTACAAAAGGTACTCAGCCTGGCCTCACTTCAAAACATTTGGGGATGCCACCAAAGAGATTCATAGTGTTATAACCAACTTCATCATTTTTTGAATAAAATTAGTAGTAGCGAGATGATGAATCAGCCTATGGAATGGGAAAATATTTTGGACTTACATGAACTGCTAGAAAGACCTCTTTCCAAAATATACAAACTTTTGCAATTAAATAAAACATCAAGTTACCCTAAATATCTGGCTGAGTTGGAAAAAGAGTTAGACACTAGACTCCCCACTTCATCTAGGAAGAATATACTTCTAAACATTCATAGATAATCTAGGGCTTCTAGTATTAGAGAAATGTTATATAAAATCACCACTAGGTGGTATTATGTTCCTGAAAGACTGCATAAATTATTCCCATCGTCCTCAGAGAAATGTTGGAGATGTGCATCAGATGTGGGCTCCTTTAAACATATTTGGTTTACATGTCCGGCAATCTCCACATTTTGGGAAAAAATTTGCAAGACCATTAGTCATATAATTGGGACTAGTTACTAACACACGGATATACCTCTGATTCTATTCCAGTTAGATAAAAAAAATAACTGACAAACTCACCATACACCTCTTTTGTGCAGCACTGGCAATGATCCCTAAGAGGTGGAAAAATGGTAATCCTCCAATAAAAATTGAATGGATACATTTAGTAGAAGAGACTAGAAAACTAGAAGAAATCTTTTGTTTAATACAAAACAATTTAACTCAGTACAGATTAACATGGGAACCTTGGTTAGAGAATTTTAAAATGAAATTATATGGGGTATTTAGCGTGGCTTAGTCCAGTCTAGTCAGGTTTAGAGCAGATTAAGCTACATATACCATCAATGTGTGAAGTGTTATTATCACTATAGAAATGACTTGTAAACTTACAAATAAAATCTCTGAATTGAAAGAATTGTTGTATGAACTTTGTACTCTCCCCCCCCCCTCTTTTTTTGCTTTCTGTATCCTCTTTTTTTCTCTGGAAAATAATAAAGAAAGATTTATAAGGAATGAGTTGGGGATTGGTTTAGGCTTTTGCACAGGTTAAACGGAGGAGACTCAGCCATAAAGCAGGGAAGGGTTGCTGCTTAGAATGAGCATCAGATAGGATCTGTGCCACTGTGACAGAATGCTCTGTTATACAGATAGCTACAGTACCTCAGCCATAAAGCAAGAAAGGAATTGCTATCATGGGTTTTATGTGGGATTTGTAGTATTCAGATATGTTATATGCATACTAAATCAGAATGAGCTGTAATAAAGATGTTTCTTATATAAAGGTCAAGTAAAATGAACTCACAGAGCAATCATTGAGGGGTTTTCATTTAAGGATGGGCTGGCTATATTTATCCCTAGTATTTATTTTGCACAGAAGCTGAACAATCCCACATACTAGAGTTACTGTATCCCTACATGCACTTAACTAAAAGTAGGTACCATAATAATAATTCAAGTGCGCAAAGCCTGGTTGTCCTGGGGTTGCTAATTCTTCTATTCCAGAGACAGAGTGATAGAAATGGGTACATATTGGGTTTTTATTTACTTTGCTTTTATCACTTACTGATAGCACAGCCATGAGTTTAGCAGAAGATTGCCTTGAGGAACAGAACTAAAATGATTGTGTGCAATGAATGATGTAGAAAACAGGTAGCTACATCACTCAGTGCAGCTGGGCTGTTTCTTAGATACAACAATATAACAAAGTTTTCATTCCATGTTGTGCTCCAATGGCAAAATGACTCTATGCTAAGGGCCAGAGTTATACAGGGGTATATATTCATGGGCGAATACAAAGCTCTGGTAAGGTCCTATCTAGAATATGCCATGCAATTTTGAGCTCCAATGCTCAAAAGGGATATTACTGAAAGAATCCAGAGAGGAACAAATAGGTAAATAAAAGGTATGGATGATTTCATAAATCAAGAGGCATTCAGTTTTGAAGGGATATTGTGATAATTATGTACCAGTATACAAGAGAAACATATAATAATCTATTTGATGTCTTAATTATCAGTTAATTCATCAGAAGAACGCAAGAAATTAGAACAAAGTATGTTTCAGGTTAAAGCCAGAATGGGGCTTTTAATTGAGAGCTGTAAAGTTGTGGAATTTCCTTCCTAAAGAAGATATGATAGCTGATTCTACTGAATAGAAATGGTTGGGTGTGACACTATACAATTGTACAAACATACAATGTCATGTAGGTATCTAACAAAAGAATGTTAGTATGTAGGGTGACATGGTGAACCTTATGTTTAAGAACAGCAAAGTAATACAGTTCATTTTTAAAAGTTAGAAGTCACCCAGCATTTCAAGGAAAAGATTCTAAAGACCATTTCAATTACTAGGATTCCTATCTGACCTCTATCTTAGAGTTTTAGCCACACAATTTTAAGTAGACCCTCAGCTCCTCTTGCTAAATACTGTAATTGAAACCTTCATAAAACAATTGCTGCAGAACATAATGGTATTACCTTATATCCCATGCCTACTCTTTCATTAGGGTCTGTCACTGTAGGTTGTCCATGATAGTATGTCAAACAAAAGAACAAAGCAATGTAGAGGATATCAAGACGAGCCACTGCCTGTCTGACACGGAACATTTCCTTGGGGACAATTAGTAATTATCCATCTGTATTACCTGGTATCATGCCCAGAACATAATAGGGAACACTAATGATAAAAGGAATGTAAATAAATACTGAATTTTGACTTTTTGCCTCTTTCTCTATGGAGCTGCAGTGAATGGTGTCATGCAGATGGGCCCACTATTATCCCACTAAGCTAAGCAACTATCCAGTTCAATGGTTTTCCAGGATACCAGGAGTTAACATTCATTAGAGCAGCCTCCGTTGCCTCAGGAACAATAGGTTTTCAGTGCCATTTCACAGAGATGCGATAATGAGGTATTTATTGGTAGGCTAAGCAATCCTTCTCCAGGGAATATATCTCGAACAAATGAAAAGGTGGAATAACACTGGGGCTCGTTTGAAGCACCAACCAAAATACTGTTTTTCCAGTTTTGCTCATAACTTTCTTTTCTATCATGTTCTGTTTGCTGGCGAGACAACAGCTGATGAGTTGAAGCTCTAATTGACTTCAGTTGTAGAAATATTTTCTCACCACAGACAACATCCAGGTTTCAAGAGAAAACTCTGTATGGCAGTTTAATTGCTGATCAAATAAGTATTTTGGGTGTTATTTTTCAGTTTTTTTGAGCAATATCGAAATTAAGAAACTAGTCAAACTTAAATCAAATGAATATAAGATTGCCCAGAGCCTCTTCTAAGCCCTTTTGCAATACAGGTATGGAACCTGTTATTTAGAATGCTCGGGACTTTTTCCATACTTTGGATCTTCATACCTAACTAACAGAAAATCTTGTCAACAATTAATAAACACACTAGGCTGGCTTTCCCTCCATTAAGAATGAATTAAATCTTAGTGTGGGTCAAGTACAAGGTACTGATTTATTATTACATTATTATTAGCAAATCATTTTAAAAAAAATTATATTTTGACAAAATGGAGTCTATAGGAGATGGCCTTTCCATAATTCATAGCTTTCTGGATAACTGGTTTCTGGATAAAGAATCCCATACCTGTATACACAATTTTTTTTCTCTAGTTTTCAAGGTATTAGAGGTTTTTAAACTAATATAATGCTTTTGAAACAATAACACTGGTCATTTTTAGCTATTTGTTTTACATGATGGTTTTCATTTCCTTCTATTGCCTTATGGGCACGCTGCATGACCTATTTGCCTGCCCTATGATGCCAGCTGTCAAGGATCTGACTGCCAAAGCTGTTATTGATACATTTTTACAATGTCTATCTAGGATCAAAGTGCCACCGAGGGAAATGTATTCACATTTAAATGTTATATAATTTGATGAATACCTGAATTCTCGTTTATCCCTGGCTCTGATTCTTAAAGTGCCACCACATATTTTAGGCTTTACATTTGTTACTTGCTTCAGAGAGATCTAAAATTCAAGCAGTCTCTACTTGTTGAATCATTTTGCTCATCTCTATGTCAAACACAGGAGACTTTGCCTGTAAATTTGGTACTTGAGTCAATAGACGTCTTATTAGGTAGTCATAGTTAGAATAAGAATGCTGCTCAGCCCACATCCCAGCAGAGAGAACATCAGTAATTGAAATGTTCCCGCAGCACTTGACACAAATAAATATATTTTGACTTTTCTAAGCTCTCTAAAGAAATTTCAGCAACATCCTAGGGATTAAGCCATAAATACAGTTCCCCGTACCATACATTCCATTGACTGAAAACTATAACTGTATGTCTCAAAGGTTAAGCAATGATTATTGTTGTGTTAAGTACTATAATTAGGTAGAATAAATCTCTGTTACCGCGGATGTAATACGTGTTTTGATCCAGCAACTTAAATACCTTACCTACCAACAACCCTACAATATCTACTGACTAAGGTCTCATAAAGATACTGACATAAGTAGCCACCAGGCAAATAGGTAAGTCAAGTGTTACTCTTTAGTAGAATATGCTAGATAATGGTTTATCAGTGATTGACAAACTGCAAGGTTTCTGTGGCCTCATATATGGCGCATTGCAACTCATAGCGATCACACATCATACTTCATGTTAGTACTACATATTAAGAAAGATATCATTTTTTATTCTAGTATTTTCATTCATTTTAAAGTGTGGTGTTGCTGTCACACAGACATTTACAACTATTTAAACCAGTCATAAGTTGTACTGTTTTATATGCTGTGTGTGCCACCTGATCAATCACTAGCTTGCGATTCATCTCAAGAGGTTTAAACAGAAATCAGTGATGTTCCAAAAATTCAGTCATGGGACTGTACATGTTCCTTCTTTTTTCTTCATTTGTGGTTCCCATGCTAGGGATCCATGCAAATGAACTATATATATATATATATATATATATATATATATATATATATATATATATATAGATAGATAGATAGATAGATAGATAGATAGATATATATATAGATATATATATATATATATATATATATATATATATATATATATATATATATATATATATATATATATATATATATATACATTGAAAACCCTTGTGTTGAAAGTTTACAGAAGGATTACATACATGTTAACATTATGTATTATTATTAATTAATAACAATACATAACTACTATAAATTCAACAGTTGTTGAGGTGGTTTTTAGAAAGGCAAGAAATTAGTAATTATCTTTTATTTATATAGCAATAACATATTCAATCATGCTTTAGAGAGATTGTACTTCAGTCCCTGCCCAAGAGCTTACAATCTAATGTCCCAATTGGTAGGGCATCAGAAGGGCTAGCGAAGGTGCCAGGGACTGGGAAGAGCAGTGGTCAGATGGGGAAGGGATTGCTGGGGCTGGTAGTCAACAATAAGATTGGAGGAGAGTAGATGGGGAGGGCTGTTATTTGAGGAAGTACAATGCCTCACCTGCTTCCTCTTCCCTCTAGATCCTGGAGTGCTGGTGGAGCTGCCCTACCCAACCTCCCATCAGTTCTGGTGGTCAATTTATGGTTTATATTCAGTATGTCTCAAGTTTACGCAGTTTTTCCAAAAAAAAAGGGAGTTTCCATTGTTATGTTTCAGCATTGGGTACAGTTGTTTTGTCACAGCTTGCGAGTGGGATAAAAGTGTGGCCTTGCCATTTGTTTGCCATATGCTGTATTGGCTTAACCTACATGCCCACCGTGGGGGTGGTGGCTTATCTTTGTAAATTGATGGTGGGTTATGTAGTAAGAATGGTTTATGGGAAAAATAAACATGTTCAATAAAGCTGTGGCTGATCCTCACCATCAAAAGGAAGCTATTCGTATCAGACAGTGTGGTTCTTTGTTGGGATGGTTTTACTAATGGTAAGCAAGTTAGTATGTCCATACAGAAATCACATGCCTCCTTACAGTCCTCATGCATAAACACGCACAAGGGTTACTTTCATCAGGAGCCAATTAAGCTTCTTGTGTGATTTTGGATAAGAATCAATGAAGTGTTAAGTCTTCAATACTCCCTGATCATATATTTGCACACTCTGGAATATAGAGAAACATAAGTCTAGACATACATGCAATCATACATACCTGTTTGGCCTTATCACCTTATCTGCCATATTAGTGAAGAATGTCATACAGACAGACATGCACACAGATATACACATATAACTAGTGGAATATATACAGTATAATGGAATAATTTACACCCCATTTTAAAATATAGAGATACTAGCATTCACCAATGAGTTCCATCTCCATATAAAGACATAAACACAAGCATATCCCAATATAATAAGTATCTAAACTATACTCAGTGCCGAGCAACAGGTTCAAAAAAAGTTGCTCATATCCCTGCTAACCAGCATTCCACTGATGGCCTGTTTGGCCGGCAACATGCCAAATGACATCAGGTCATGTTTCCTGGATTATAGCATGGTAGGAGTGCTATGGGAGGCAATAAGGAGTGTTATGGACAGTGCTGTCCAAGTTTATCCAGGCAGTGGTCCTTTCATATATTTTTTTCCATGTTTGTTTAAAAAAAATGATATCATACAGAGGTCTGTGTAGACAAAGGTCTCTTAGAAGACCATATCAGCCATGGTTCTCCAGCACTGTATATTACATACTGTACAATACACAGATATATTGGCCCTTATATAGTCAGAATTGTTAAATATGTATGTTGCTTGAATGCAGTTTGGCTTAGAACGCATGCAAATGTATGCATGATTTTCCACATTGATCACACCTTATAGATCTGAGCACAACACAGTTTGAAGATAAGTTCTTTACGCAACTGAATTGAATTAACATTCCCCCAGAGCATTGCCTGCTCAGTTCTATTAAATATTAATACATTCTTTATTATGTCTTTATTGTAATGCTCGGAATACATTTTTATAAATATTCAAGTGCCATCTTTTCTTTGCTGGATTGACCCCAGAAATATGGATGCCTTTGGTTTGCTTATTACATTTCTGTTATAATTTGTGCTTGTTGTATGACACAACAAAACAATACATATTTCAGCTCTGTTGTTTAAATCCATATCGGTATAATCCATTGTGAGATGAAAGCTTTTTGCTGCCTAAAAAAATAAATAAAAAACAATAATCCAATTTCGCACGCTTGGTTGTTCAGTAATATCTTTCCTTGTAGCTAAGTTAAGTGGTGTTGCGAGTCAGGGATCACAAGGTGTCAGTCAGCCTTAGTAGATGTTTGTGGCTATGTGAAGTGGCAGCTCAGCAAACAGCAGGAGACTCAGCAAAGTGATTTAAACAGAAGTTGTAATTAAAAGATTGATTCTTTCCACAATAGAGGGAGAATATACACAATGCAATGCTTGAACAAATTACAACAGAATGCTCTGTATGCTTGGATCATGCCTGATAAGCAGGAATGGTTCAGAATGATTACGGGGGTGAGAAGCATGATGCAAGTTATATTGGTGGGCAACACGATGGTAGATAGAGCAACACAGTTTAAATATGATTGTTCCATGGTCATTTAATATTGGTATTGTATAGAGGCAGGCATCCTTATACCCAAAGGTGTTCAGTTTATTTTGACCAATTTGAAAGCTTTTCAAGATTTCCTTTCTTGCTGGGGTCGAAATCATGGTAAAAGTATTAGTGGGCAACATGATGGTAGTAAACTCCCTGGCCTTTTAATATGACATCATTGGTGTTCTACAGAGGAAGCCACCTTAATATCCAAAGATTTTCAGATTATATTGACCAACATGATCCAGAAATCATTTAAGATATTTCCTTTCTTGCTGGGATGGAAAGCATAATGAAAGTTATATTGGTGTGCAACATGTGATGGTAACTGTGATCAACACAGTAGAACTGTGACCGCTCCCTCTTCATTTTTTTGAGGTTGTACCGAGGCAACCTTCTTAATATCCAACATTTTTTGCTTATCCTTACTAAGTATGGGTTAGGAACCAAGTATGGGTTAGGAACCAAAAAATGTATACCTTTTAATAATAGAAAGTTTCTTCTTACAATAGAAAGTAGCAATTCAAATAAGGTGTATGACCAAGTTTTTGGATCATGAAGCAGATTCACTACTGGTCCCTTGAGAAAAAAAAGGTTAAAAAAAAATTGGCTTTGCTACTTTTAGTTATTTTTTAGTTTGTCCTTGAAAAGCCAGTTGACACCCTAAACCAGTGACATGTTGCAGCCTTGATTGCTATAATTTTAGGGCTATAGTTTGAAATACATGTATTGGTCCTTTGTTGACCATCATTCATTTATCTTTGTTGCCTCCAGCTAATGACATCGTCATCATGCTGAAAAACACCTTCTGATGTAACGTAAATAATCATCATGAAGCTGGAGAGCTGGGGACACCATTTTATTCTCAGCATATGATAATGAGCTCTTAAAGTAACCATAGAGACAAAAGAAGAGATTTTTAGATATTAAAATATATTTGAACTATATAAATACAGTATGTCTTTATTTCTACTATAGGTGTGCAAATATAACAGGGACATACAGTATGTGTTCAACTTGAAGTTGTACACGAACAGGGTCCGTACGTGGGACTGGGTGAGCGCCCTATCCAAAATCCCAACGTTACACTCTGGTCACGTGGATAAGACAAACACTGTAATGAAGGCGCATATGTCAGATTCTTCTTTGGATGGAGTTGCTATATGAGAAGAACTGTATAAAATTGATTCCTTTATTGATCAAACTTGATTAAAATCACAAAATCCAGATGTACAAGGCAGGGGAGTGCATGGCTCAACGCATTTCGTGACTACAAGGTCACTCATCAGAAGCCTACAGTATGTGTTGTAGCACCAGACCCTCAAACCCATTTAGTTTGTACTCAGCTGCTCAAGAGGTGATTTACATTACTGCTGGGTTCTTTTTGGAGTCAGCAGGGTGTGTCTGTGGGTTTCTGTTCCTCTGGGTTTCTGTTAATTAATAAGGTAGCCAATAGATTAGGTATGACAATTAAATCCCATCCAGACAAGATATATTCTAAATCTTATAATTGTATAAAAGATATTCATGATATCGGCAATAAGGATTGTGCCTTGCTTTTTACCTTTGTGTGGTGTACAGTAAGGATCAAGTAATGAAAAGATCTGGATGCCAACCTTATGTAACAGAAGAGTTATGGATATTGCAAATCTTATCATTTAAGTGTGTCTGTTCTTGGCTGTCACATTGGTGTCTGCTGGGATTTAAACCGGAAATTCAAAGGAAAAGTTCATTTTGAGATCTCTTAGGCGGAAATCATGCTTCTGCTTAACTCCATGTTTCAGATATATTTTGCTCTACTAATGTTTTTTGGATTTGATTCTTTTGATCATGATTTATCTCTTCATATTAACAACTGCTGTAACCCCAAGAAGGACATACTGTTGACATCAAATAAAAAGGAATATGGCAGCTACATTGAGACACAATGTACCATTGCCAATGGCTTTACTATTACTGACATCAGGTGGAATCAAAATGGAATTATTTAGGGGGAAGGTGTAGGGAAGGAGTAATTAAGATTTTTGTGCTACAGATGCCTGAGGTCCAAACATGCAAAAAATGCCCTGGAATGTGGCCTAGTTTGAATTTAAATTGATGGTTACTAAGGCCACTGTCTAAAACAGTGATACCTATTGGGAGGGTTAAGCAAGAAGTCATTTTAGGAGGAAATTTACAGATACTCAGGCTTAATATAAAGCTTAATTAGAGGAGCTTGAAAGTGAACACATAGGGGGTTGTTTCTCAAAATCCGATTTTTCAGATTTTTTAAGTAAAAAAAGTCCAACAAAACTAGAATTCACAATTTGACTGCATTTCTCATTGAAAAAATTGTTGAAAAAGTTGATTCAGACAAAATGATCACATTTTTCGTAAAGTTGCTCGAAACCCCTGATTTTTTGTTTTTTTTTGGCTGAAACTCAGCGCAGGCCATGATATCTTCAATATTGAAATGGGACCTTTGCCATTGACTTCTACAGGACCCAGACAGCTTGGAGATGGATTATTTTCTCATTCAGACTTTCGCAGCCTCAGGGTATAATGAATCACGAAAAAATTTAGGTTTTTTTTCCACTAAAAAATTGGATTTTATAGTAAAAATAAACTCAATTTTTTTTGAGTTTTTGGCATTCAGACTTTAATAAATAATCCCCATACTGTTCTTTATATTGTTGCATCTTAGACAGTAAACTCTAATGAGCAGGGCCTTCTGTTATTGACCAGTTTTTATATATATAGTGGATAATGTACCCCCTACTGTAATTTATAAAGATATTATAAGTCACCGAGGAGTTATGTGACCATATAAAAGCACGAGGCCGCAGGCCGAGTGCTTTTATACAGGTCACATAACTCCGAGGTGACTTCTGATATCTTTATAAATTTAGGTAGGGGGTATATTATGCATTATAATCTACAGGATTTTTTGTGTGAAATGTCTCACTTTCATGTATGTTCTTCAAAATGCTACACTGTGTTGTGTTTACTTTTGTGTCTGCTAAACTTGTGTTTGTTCCCTGTGTGTGTTCACATTATTTAATTTTGTTTCTTGAGTTTCCCTATAGTTCTATTTGTACCTTTATTTTTATTGCTTCCAGTTTTGTTCAGCTTCTTGTTCTTATGCCTGCCATTGGTGACGTCATCAGCTGCTACGGAGTTTGGGGAAAGGCACCATAAGGAGTGAGAGAGTGACAAGAGAAGACACGGAGCTTGGGAGGGGCAGCAAAGCATGAGAGGAAGAGAGATTTTCAGCGCAAACTTGCCATGGTGGGAGGGGGAGAGAGACTGGAGTGAGATCCTGCGAGACAAGAGACGCATCATGGAGAGGGCGGAGCAAAATTGGAGACGAAGGGGCAGGGAGATTGATGTGCAGATAGCTGTGAGGCAGAGAGACACAAGTGCGCCATGTGAAGAAAGATAGCTCCTGTGTCTGAAAGTAAGATGGGAGGGGAGACGAGTGAAAGGAAAGCAGCAGGGAGGGAGCAGCAGCGCAGGTGCTGTCTCTGTCTTATAATCAGCGCGTTCTGACGTAAGAACGCGCCGTTTATAAGGATATAATTTACAGTCTGGCCCATAGGGAATTAGCTGGTCTGTAGATTATAAGGTGTATATGTGATGCATAGCTTATAGAATAGCTTATAGAGAATTGTTCATGCATCTGTGGTTTATTGCTTATGTCCAACCTCCAAGATGTGCTTGAACTGAAAAATTCCAACAGCCACTGGTCTATTGCAAAAAGGCTTTTGTAGAAATAAAGATTGGATGAAAAGAAAGTTATAACACTAAAAATGTTGTTTTAAGATTAGTTTTGTGACTGTCAGGGGCCACCCACCTCAGCAACCTTCTAACACTAAATCAAAAACTTGCTTATTAATATCCTAGACCATTTTTTTTCTCTTTCTTTTATGATCATGTCCACAGTCCCTAAGATCGCAATGTAGAGTTTTCCTCTAAAAAACCAGAATAATGCACACTAATGGCTTGTTAACATCTACATTCAGTGATTTATTCTATTACTTTAAAAAACGATTTTTTTCCTCCAAAGATCACTTTATGTCATTGTGATTTTACAAAAAAAAGCTGGATCCTATAGCGTTTTTAAAATTTCAGCATCTACAATTCTGCTTATTTGCCTTTTAGTGAAAGATAAAACAGGGGCACAAAAAACCCACTAAATCCTCTAATAGTAAAAAGCACAAAGCCAAAGCTCTTAGAAGAGCCCCAACTGAGTTTATTATTCCAAAAAATAAGAACCAGAATAAAAAAAGACTTTCAAATGCTTCCATGGATAAGAATGGCAATTACCATAATATGAGAGCTACAGTATTCACCTCTGAAAGTAGATTATCAATTGAAGACTTGAATTTATACAGGAGAGACACGGGGTGGGGGAAACATATTATATTGAGCCTCAGCTTCACTCTCATCCACCACAAAAAAAAAAACAGCTCAACTGTTAGCTTTAAGTTTGACTTGCTCTTTTTAAAAGATCTAGTAAAACACAGAAAAAAGCAAATCTCTATCATTTTATAATAGAAATAATTACTGCATTAAGAGTTGCGCACAATTTATATAAATGGAAAATCTTAGTTTTTTCTTCCCCTTCCAAGGGTGGCGGCTGATTACCATCCCACTTGGAGAATGTTGTTGGCCATAAGGACTTTTTATATAAAAGAATAGGTTGAATGGCCAAAGGGTGTATAGGATCTAGATAGAAAAACCCTAGAATATGTTGGAAACTAAATCTTCTAGTTGTATACAACCCTGCTGCAAAAGCAGACATACCAAAATTAAACACGTTCCATCATGCTCAATGGGAGGTAGGATTCTTAAGATGGAACCCCCCATACATTTGAAGCAGTATCAATATCCCTTCCAAATGAATTTGGTAGAACAAATATTCTGAATGCTAAAGTTGCATTGGGTAATGCCACAAGGCTGAGTAACTCTAATACAAGCTGACATTTCAGAATTCGGCTCTGTGATTGCATTAACCTTATTTGCAGCAGAATCTGCCAAGATGAACTGTCTAAGCTCTGCTTAAAAACACATTTTTGCCTCTGCTTGCTTTCCTCGTCCGAGGTAAAAAAAAAAACATTGCTTTGCACTCATGACTTTGTGTTCAGTCTAAAGTGAGGAGGCAGCTCTGTGCTGAGACCATAGCTTTGAGAGAAGAAAGGCATAACAAATATTTCACTTGAAAGGAATCTCTACTGAATTCTGTCATTATGGCTCCTTCCAGGAGACTTACACAGGGCTGAGCTCTGAAAACCGTTCTCGCCTCAGCTAGTTTCAAAGCTAATTATTTCAGTTCTTCTGCTTTGCACCACATAAACAATTATATCTCATAATGTTGATTAGAGAGCACATATTCACAGGTTAAGGGCATTAATTAAAATCAGAGGCTATAATTGTTTGTTGAAGAATATCTTCAAACCTTAAGTCAATTTCCTGCCATCAACTAATGCCTTCAGAATATATAAAAACACTTTACCTAGGCCATTAAAAACATGTAACTTGTGTTCACAAGTTAGTGTTTGGAGCTTCCATGGGATTTCATATGTGCTTTGGACTTTCATATAAACTTGTACTTATGTGACTACACCCGAAGAGAGTAGCAGAAGACAAGTGCAAAAAAACAACAAAAAAGTTCAGGGGAGGCAAGACAATGAAAAAGTCACAGACAAAAGTCAAAGCCACACGTTAATTGAGAGAAGACTGTATCCATGTAAAGGGTAATCACATGAACTGCAAGATATATACCTTAGCAGAATTCTGAAGATGTAGGCACCAACTTGGGCATAGAGAAGTATAAGGACAGGTTGAATAGACAGGTTTGTGGACATAGTGGTACAAAGATAAATTCATAAAGAGTCATGTGTATATCAGGAGTGCTACTCATCACATCAAAGAATAAAAGATTGTGGTGTCAGCAAATTAAGGTTTGGTGACAAAATTTTAAAACAAGAGACACCAGAGACCGAGGTTCAATTCCTGAATATAGGTTCTAGTCCTATTCCTGTTCCTGGATTTGCTATAATTTATAAGTTATTTTATTGACTGATTCCTGGTTCCTGATCTTCTTGCCTTGAATTATGACTCCCCTATTCACTGCCTGTCCTGATCTTTTGCCTGGATGTGACGATGAATGTTCTTAGCCCTTCCGATACTTTCTGTTGCTTCCTCCTTGGTCCTGACTTTAACCTTACATAAGCCGCTAGGCCCTGACAGTGTATTCCCCAACGTACACATTCATAGACTTTCCATAAAAAAACTGATCTATGTCACTGTCTACTCTTATCCTAGGATTATATCACTCAAATGAAAAGTCCACTTCTTAAAGCATAAGTGGGCTTTACATTTAGACCCATCATCATCCAATCACAGTGTCAAGCAAAGAACAGATGAATCAAGACCCACAAGCACCTCATAGTAGCTGGAGGCTTGTCTAAAGTTGGTAACAGGAAGGACAGTAGTGGAACGAGGCCAGACAGCCAAGAAGAAAAGTGCCAAAGAGTCAGACAGAAGAGGCAAGGCAGGAAGATCAAAACAGACAAAAACATTTTAGCATTTTTAATAGTTTTTAACTTGATAACCAAGCAAAGTCTGGACATTTGCATTCAATTCAAGGCATGCACACATTGATTTGCACAAGGGTAGCCCTGCCAGTGCTTGGTAAGGTACCTTTGTCAGACTTACCAAACTGGGAGGGACGACGGATGTTGAGGAAGACAACTCTTACAGCTCCTCTACCAATGTACCCTTGACTGGATACAGAGGGAGATTAGTGAAGGTGTAGTATGGGAGCCTGTGATTCCTGGCAAGATGCGCCTATCTGTGAAGTAGCGGGTCTTGTGGCTGTAGAAATACAGGAAGACACAGAGTTAGCTGTGAAGGTAGCTAAGAATAGGGAGGACGTCACAGGATACTGGTACAGCAATCACCTTAGCGTCAACTGCAGGCAAATGTTGGAGAGTAGTCAGCAGATATGACCATCAGCACAGATGACACAATTAGCCGCTTCACTCAGTAGCACTGATGGATCAGACGGTGTCACGTTGATGGAGGTTGTTTACAGGAAGAAGATTCCCAAGGTTGTAGCTGGAGCGTAGTCGGGTTAGGCAAAACTGGGTGGCAACGGTAATCAAAAGTCCAAACAGTTAACAGTGGTCTAGGTGAGAAAGTGTAATCAGTGACAAGCAAAAGTTCGTCAACAGGAAGTCAAATCCAAGCGGGGTTCCGAGGGTCAACACAGAGAAGCGTAGACAATATTGCAAGCAGAGGTTGGCAACAGGAAAACAAGTTCAAGCAGGGTTCCAAAGGTTAACACAGAAGCGTAGTCAAATGGGCAAGCAGAGTTTGGCAGCAGGAGATCAATATTAAGCAGGGTTCCAAGGGTTAAACAGGAGCGAAGTCAAATAGGCAATAGCAAGGTCAAAACCAAAGTTCAAGTATAATCAGAAATCACTTACTCAGTGTAGCTAGGAAAACGATGTCCGAGCACTGGAAGAAACTCTGCACCGAAAGAAATAATGTCGCCTGCGTCAATATGCTGCGCCCAGCGAATCCCCTGCTCCGGCGTCACAGCGCACACATCGTGACGTCACTGGAACGTATCATTGGAACGCATCGTGCCGAAGAGCCGCATCTCCCTGAAGACAGATGAGTACCTGACAACCTTACAAACAGTAGGATTATAAGACAGTATATATCTTTCAGTTGCTTGAAATTTTCCTGCTGTTCTGTCCTGCACTTCTCCATGTTAATAGCTCCCGTAGAGTTTTGGCTACAAATGTCTTAAATTTGGAAGATGAATGCTCAAAAGCATGGCACATAGAGCAATCTAGCAATTTTCAGCTCTCAAGTGCAAAAAAGATTCATATATTCATTACTTACTACTTTGTTTGGTGACTGGGTGTACTGTGTGAAAAAGACGGATAATAATTAAGAGAAAGATGGATTATCTAGACATATGATTTGAGATGGCTCACCATGTTCTACTATGTTGCTGATTTTAAACTGACCATATAATGGTGCCAGGTATGATTTATAATGTAAAAAGATAATTTGCCCTTTTCTTTAGATAGATATTTTTCTTTGTTTCAGAAAATTATTGATATCTAGAAGTCTTTGACATTTGCTTAACAAAGAAAACCACTGGCGCTTTTTATTCTTTCCACAGAGGTTCAGTTTATGAAACTGTATTGCTGGTTCTCAAGAATCACTTCAAACAGTTTACATAAACCTTATGTGATGTCAAGGTCATATTCTGCAGTTTCCTATTCAAAGAAAGCTTCTTTCTGGATCTTGGATGGCACTAAATGAAGTAGTAAGAGAAAAAACATGAGTGATCTGGCCAACATCCAAAGCTTTTAGCCATATGTTCAGCAAGGAAAAATAAGATCGCTAATAGGGATTCAAAGGAAGAGAAGGTTTATTGAGTGCCTCTGAATAACCATGATTATCCCCAGGTGCTAGTCAGAGAAATATATTAAAACTGAATGTGTATAATGTGAGTGTTAAAAATCCCAAATAATTAACAATTACATTTTTTCTGGGTATTGTAGGATTAATATGAAAAAGATGATTAAAGTAAAAAATCATTATAAAACATTGTCATTTGAATATCAGAATTAATATGTGAATTTTATATATAGCTGCATACAGTATGATGTGAAATAAATGTCACAAATTACTCATGAAGGGAGCATTGAATCATTAATATTTATATATAGTCTTTTTTTAATATGTAGGGGGGGCCTGGCCACCAATGGTTTTTGTTTAACTCATGGGGGGGACTGACCACCAATGTTTTTTTTTAACATGTGGGGGGGGGGCTTGGCCACCAATTTTTTTTTAACTTGGGGGAGGGGGGGGTCACCAATGGTTCTTTTTTTATTTTGACCAGTTTGATTAAACCTAATTACTTTTATTTCAACATTAGAAATACTGGCGAATTCTAAAATGAAGCCCAATTTAGGTTAGAGTGGGTATCTTGGTAAAGAGTTTACCTTGATGTGGTGGACTTAATCATTTTACCAAAAGTGTTTTTACTGTTATAGAGCTCGTGTCTGTGTAGCCTTTTTACTGTGGGGTAGGAGGGGTCTGGGGTCGAGCCTGGGGCTGACCTGGGGTGGATGGAGCCCAGGGGGCTCCATCCACCCAGGCACAGAAAAAGAGCAAACACTTAATAATATGGAGCATCCCTTGCAGCTAACCATGACGGCTGATACAACCCAGATAGAATTTTTAGATTTGACAATCTTTAAGGTAGGCAGTGGCAGTGGCAGTGGGGTAGGTACCTGTTTATACAGCAAACCTATAGGCTGCAGGTGACTGTCCACCTTCCAATATTAGGGGTGTTTCATACTAACAATTTTTTATGTGTGATTAGGAACAATAGTGACCCTCAAGTAGCAGGAGTATAAGAGTTTTCCTGGACAGAGTCTGCGACAAAAGGCAACTTGATGAACAACTGAGACCAAACTGACAAACTCTTTAATGTTCTCTCTCTTTCTCATTTTTTAGTTTTTTACATCTTTATCTCTACCAACCTGCTCTATTCAGTTAACTTTATTCCTTCCCATATTCTCACTCTCTCTCTCCATTATTATAATTTAGGCCTAGGCTCTCTAAAACCTGTCAATTTACCTTTTCTAAATCCTAACTACCTTACACCTGATTTCTCTTTTACTTACATTTCTCACTTTTCAATTCTTTCCCATCTCCTCTTCATTTCCATTCTTCGTCCTTTTTACCTCATTGGTTTTTCTTATTTTTTTATCTACTGTCTATCTATCTATCTATCTATCTATCTATCTATCTATCTATCTATCTATCTATCTATCTATCTATCTATGTATCTATCTATCTATCTATCTATCTATCTATCTATCTATCTATCTATCTATCTATCTATCTATCTATCTATCTATACACAATTCCCCTGAAAAAGTAAAAGTCTTCTAATAAACAGGCAACATTTTGTGGGTGTATGCACGTAGTGAAAACATTAGACTGTAACCTTCTTTCAGCAGGGACTATAACGCATTCTGCTATACGTTGACACTACATACTGTCAATAAAGAATAACATCTATCTATGCCCCATGTCTGAAGTGAAAAACTGAAGGTAATTGATACACAGCATAGGAATGCATTCTGATTCAGCGAATGTCCAGGTTGTGTTGTGTTATGCCATCCAGTGCTCTCATGTGTATGTGAATGAAATATGCAAAGTCTCTGTATGACATTAACAAGCTGTTTTCCTGCCTGTCAATACATGAAGCTGACAGATCCTGGTCACTCCAGGGATCATGTGCTCTTTGTCAGAAAAGTCAAATTTTTAAAGTATTTCACTTGCTGGAAGAAATAACTAAAAGAAATACATATTTACCTTTCCCTCACATGTCAAGAAAACGTGAATCCAGGCAATTTCACAGAGGAGCAATCATGGAATGAGCCAGACAAAGCCATTACCTTTCCTTATATTCTGTGTTGGAAGGAACTTGGGAAGCTGTTATTTTCCTTTCTTTGTGTTTTACTTCAAATTGTGCTGATGATGTATAGCATTGTTCCCCTTTCATCAAAGCTGCCATCAAACTGGGCACCTCTATCTATACATTTACACAATTATAGGCAACTCTAGAAAGGCAAGGTGAACAAGGACAGTCAATCACCAGGAAAATCCATTAAAGAAATGCTTATTGTGGCTGCAAAGCCCACACTGCCTTGGCTATTGCTGATACTAATGTCACTGTTACTTCTGTCTGGGTATATAAGACAAACATCCGATGGGCATTTTTTGTATAAAATAAAATATTAAGAAGATTATAATACCAAAATCCCTTAATTCTGAATTTTATCTTTTATCTATTGTAAATAAAGGTAAATATTATCCATTAAGGTATAATATATATTTAATATATATTATCCATAATGCCTGAAGCTGTGTTTTTTTGGATAAGAGATCTTTTCACAATTTCTGATTTTCTTACCATTCTCCAAAAACATATAGGCATGTTGTTTGACTTCTCATAAAATGGACCATAGTGTATGTGATAGAGACTTTAGATTGCAAGCTCCACTAGTGAAGGGACCAATGGGAATGATGCATATGATGCATAATCTCTGTACAGGGTTGAAGAATGTGTCATCAGCACTTTATAAGAATGATATTGTATCGTTGGACTTGTCTACAAAAGCTTCTCTTAACTTGCCAATGGTCGCTGGCTCTAAAGCTAGTTACCTCAGATAAGGCCAAGCTTCAGGACTAAGTCACCTCTGTGGCCTTGCCTAGATCAGCTATAAAATAACTGCTCGTTTGTATTAATAAAATAAATACAGTAAAATGATTCCATTTTCACTTTTCTACATCTCAGACTTAATGCTTAGACTTCTTAGAATGCTCTGAAACTTTTCCTCCTCCGATTTCTAGATGGCAGAGATCTTTAAATGACATTGTTGTTTTAGAAATGTTGGAACAAGGTGTATTTTTCATTTTTAGAGAAGCAGAGCAAAGGCCAGAGTCAGTCTACAGCTCTGATTACTTCTCAGCCAGTGTTTCACCTGCTTCCTCCCCGCTAGGACCGCTCTAACTTACTACAGTTACACTAACAAGCTGTAGAGGGAGGGCAGCAGGTCCTGTCTGCCTGCAGGGTGGAAGAGAAAGACTTTTCTTAATTCTGTCTCCTCTTTCTCTCTCGGCACTGAATTATAAGTGGATGAACCAACTGAATTCTTATTCTAACGACATCTTCTCAGCGGGTAATAAAGAACAGAACATGCTCCAACACTAACAAATTCACCTTTCAACTCCTAACAACTTCAAATCAAATCACTTGTGCCATGGAAAACAAGTAATTTACAAGTATTATTTAAGCCAAGGGCAGGGCCAGGTGATGTCCTGTGGTGTAGGGATCAGACCGCCAGCTTTTTCAATCCATTCTGTGAATGAATATCTTGGTTCTTTATTTAAAGAATGAAATACCAGGGCAAATGGGGAAACAGTTTGTAAAGCACAATGTTATCAGCAGAAAAGAAAGAGGCACCTGTTTTACCAGAACATGGAATATGGATAATTTTACCTTTGCTAGGAAATTAACATTCAATAATATAACTGAAATGAAGTAAAACAAGTTTAAACTGTAGAATTTACTGTATAAGGCAAATTATGACTTTTGTTTAGATAGAAAAACTCTATTCATCATTTCCCTGTAGTGAGCGATCTCTTTGGCTCTCAGTCCTATAGGCAGTTCATATATTAGATTAAAAATGTTTAATTTAATAAGATATTAAAGGGCTGATAGACAATTGGGAATTTCTGGCTACTCCCTTTAATAAGGCTCTTATATATTCTTCTGTGGTTTACTTCATGTTGCTTTTGTAGGGTATCAGACAAGTCCTTCCAATTCTTTTTCTGTCTGTGACATAATCCAGCCCTGCTACAGGCTGGAGAGCCATCCAATTCGCTGGGCACCCCAGTGCATCCCTGAGAGAGGAATAGGACCCAGGGAACTGCCTGACTTTGGAGCCAAATGCACAGGGTTACAGACAGAGCTGATAAAAGGAGCCCCTGCTACAGCCAGCCAGCCAGATCGGTGTGAGGGCAGGTGTTTCTCATGAGCCTGCCATGTGGGTGCTCCAGCCTTTATCCTAAAGGAGAGGTACATTGGGGCATTTAGTGCTACCTGTGGAATAAAGAGCGCTGGGAAAAGGGGCTTTTCATAGGAACTGAACTGCGTTGTCCACCTGGAATGGAGAGATACTCGTGTAGGAATATTATTGCATTATACTGTATAACATATTCTTTCCTATATTATTTATATAAAATTTCTCTTGGTTTACTGAAACAGTGTTGTATTTTCCTAGTGAAATTCCACCAAAATGTGATCCTCAGTGCTCACTAGGTGGAGGCACTGCGCTGTAAATCCCAGTTCCCAGTATCTTTCAAATGCATAGAGAACTCAGGGCCCTGGTTTGCGAAGGTCAATTGCTATTTAAAAAAGAGCGTATCCAAGATAGGGTTATACTTTCTATTGATTTCAAGGAAAATAAAATAAAAATAAAAGCCTGATTCACTATGTCCCTTTTAGTATATCATACTGTATATAATATCCAAGGATAACTCTGTGCCCCAAAGGCCTTGCTTTTTCCACCCCATTTCATCAGTAAGGAACATAATATCAAATAAGCTACTTATTTTTTTAATTGTAGATAGTCTTAGTAAGGCTGCAGTGAGGTATAAAGCTGGCCATAGATGTAAAGATTTTGAAAAGATATTTTCGTTATCGTTAGACCAAGCTTATCTTGAAACTATTGTTTAAATGTACGATTTGTCCATCAACTAAAAAGACCATTTCAAGCGATGTTTTCTAGTTGAAGCCAGGAAAACTGAAGGGTAGCTGCTTGCTTGGCCATTCAAACAATTGGACAATAGATAGATTTCACTCCGATGGAAATTTTTTAACCTGTCCAATGAATTTTCTGACCTATGACAGACGAAAAATCGTTAGATGCACGATCGTTTGATTCCGACTAACCTCACAATAATTTGAAGGATTGGTTGGATTGCACTAAAATCGGTTGTTCATCAAAGAAAAATCTTTGCATCTACGGGGACCTTTAATCATGTTTCCTACAAACTCATCTGTGATATTAACATCTTAGAGATGGCGTCACATAAAGCAAATGCATCTTGTATACATATTATATATAAATTATAATAATATAGACACAATACACAGTTCATTTACATGGAAAAAAATGGGAATATTAGTGTGCGCATGCCAGATATTTCTGTTAAGTTTGCCCCTTTTGTACCTCCTGGAATTCTTCTTACAAGCAACAGTTAGTATGGCTGTAGTAGCTCTTTTTTACAAAAAAAAAAAAAAGAATGATCTAACTTCAGATGTATAAAATTAACTAAAAGGAGGGGATCTGACTTCTATCAGAATTCAATTTTTGTATAGGAGAAAAGAAAAGAGAAAATTAATTAATACTTACCGAGATTTTCTTTTCCTGGCCATACCCCCTGGCAGCATAACAATTTGGGTTTTATCCCTGTACTGGTCGGACACAGAAGGGTTAACAAGCAACCTTACAAATACCCACCCCCTTCCCGCCCTCACCAGTCTTTACCTGATGTACTGGACGGACAATGAAAAGGGTGGGCATGCTGCCAGGGGGTATGGCCAGGAAAAGAAAATCTCGGTAAGTATTAATTAATTTTCTCTTTTCCTGGCCATCCCCTGGCAGCATAACAATTTGGGTTAGTACCCTAGCAATTAAATGGGAGGGCAACTGAATGATGCTTGATAACAGAATTTAATTAGGTTACAGCTGCGGCCTGCAGTACTGAACGTCCAAACTGCGCCAAAGACGCAGATCTAATATCTAATTTGTAATGTTTAATAAATGTGTTTGGAGTAGCCCATGTTGCAGCCCTGCAAATTGACTCAGGTTGTGCTCCTGCTTCTGCTGCCCATGACGATGCAACGGCCCTTGTGGAATGTGCTTTGATCCCCTCAGGCACCGGCTTACCCTGTTCTTTATAGGATTTCTGTATTGCCGTCACTATCCATCTCCTCAATGTTGCAGTTTTGGCTGCCTCTCCCTTCCTAGCCCCTGCTGGGACTATAAACAGCCTATCAGTCTTCCTGATGCCCTCAGTCCTTTGGAGGTACATCCGTAGACAGGCATGCACATCTAGAGATCTCCATCTCGATTCCTCTTGTGTCCCAACCTCCGGAATGAAGGCTGGTAAAACAATCGGCTCATTCATGTGCAGAGAAGAGACTACCTTAGGCAGGAATTGTAATATCGGTCTAAGGACCACTGAATCCGCTTTGAGATAGTATAAGGAGGCTTAGATGATAAAGCTTGTAGCTCACATGCTCTCCTGGCTGATGTCAGAGCTACTAATAGGACAGTTTTTAGGGTGGCATTCCATAGTGTGGCCTGTTCAAGAGGTTCAAAAGGGCTATCCACAAGAGCATTCAGGACTAAAGGCAAGTCCCAAACCGGAGTGAGTGGCTTAAGTGGTGGAACAATCCTGATTGCTGCTTGAAAGAATCTGGAAACCAAGGGTTCCACTATCCATCTTCTTCCCAGAATCGCGGATAATGCTGACAATTGTACTCTGAGTGTACTCAGGCTCAGACCCTTCTCTAGGCCTGACTGTAGGAACTCAAGAATGTTTGGCACTGATGGGTTCCACAAATCCACAAAATTCTCACTTGCCCATGCCTGAAACACTTCCCAGATCATGTAATACCGGTGAGACGTATTTGCCTTCCTTGACCTCAACAATGTGTTAATCACAGCCTCAGAACAGCCTTGTTGTCTTAACCTTCCCCTCTCAGCTTCCAAGCCATCAGGTTCAACCTGGCGGGGTTCGGATACCACAGAGACCCCTGAGACAGAAGATCCTCCCTGTCTGGTAGGCGAAAGGGATTGTCTGCCGCCATCCTCCTCAACAATGGATACCACGGGCGACGTGGCCAGTCTGGAAGTACCACCACTGCTTCCATCCTGGTGAAAAAGATCTTCTGTAGAACTCAATATCAATGGAAAGGGGGGAAAGACATATGCACATAGACCTGTCCAATCCTGGACTAGCGCATCCACTGCTGTCGACTGGGGACAAGGGAACCTGGAGAAGAAGTTCCTCACTTTCCGGTTCAAGGCTGTAGCCATCAGGTCTACCTTCGGGCATCCCCACCTGGTTATGATCATAGTGAATACTTCTGGGTGAAGACTCCACTCTCCACCGTCGATCCGCCTCCTGCTGAGGAGATCTGCCTGTACATTCATTACTCCCGGTATATGAAGAGCAGTGATGTGTAGTAAATGATTTTGAGCAAACTCCATGATCGGAAGTAATTCTGTCATCATACTGAGGCTCCCTGTGCCTCCCTGTCTCTTTATATATGTGACTGCTGCCACATTGTCCGAGCGGACTCTGACAGAGTGACCTTGTAGCTCTTTCCTGAAAGCCTGAAGTGCACATGCCACTGCCCTCAGCTCGAGGATATTTGATGGAAGATAGGACAGCTCCCTGGCCCAAGTCCCTTGGACTGACAGATCTGCTATGTGGGCTCCCCATCCTTGACCTGAAGCATCGGTGAACAGCTCTACATATTCCGGCTCCTGCAGAGGCATTCCTCTCCTTAGGTTGAACAGAGTTGCCCACCACTGCAGATGATGCTTCAGCTTCCAAGGCAACCATATTGTCTGATTCCAGTTCAACTCTTGATGCTTCCATTGGTCCAAGAATACACGCTGGATTGGGCGCATTTGCCATCTTGCCCATTTGACCAGTCCTATTGTTGATGTCAGGGAGCTCAAATATTTCATTAATTGTCTGGCAGATAGATAGTCTAGTTCCAGCATGGTCAAAGTCATCTCCCTGACCTTGGAGATTCTTGCCTGAGGAAGAGATATCATTCCTAAGACTGTGTCTATAGAAGCTCCTAAGTATGTTAATCTTTGGACTGGACTCAACTGACTTTTGGTCTCGTTGAGAATCCATCCGAACTCTTGGAGAGTTGCTTTGACCTTGTCTCTGTGCTGTATTAAGATGTCTTTTTGTCTTGCCACTAATAAGAGGTCGTCTAGATAGTGATATAATTCTAGACCCTCTTCTCGAAGCTTTGCAATAACCAGCACCAGCACCTTGGTAAATGTTCTGGGAGATGTGGCCAGCCCGAAGGGCAGGCAAGTGAACTGTAGATGATGACAACCTATTGCAAAACGAAGAAACCTTTGATGTTCTAAGGCCACCGGCACATGCAAATAGGCGTCCTTCAAATCGATTGTACAAAGCCAGTCTCCCCTGTGTATGGCTGCCTTTATAGTCTGAATCGTCTCCATTTTGAAGCTTTGGATCTTTAGTCCCTTGTTCAGCTTCCTTAAATCCAAAATGGGCCTCATCTCGCCTGAAGCCTTCTCTACCAGAAACAGAGGGGAATAAAATCCTCTTCCCCTCTCTTCTAATGGAACCTCTACTGCTGCCCCCTTGAGAAGTAAGTCGGAAATGTATTGCTTCATAATTTCCCTGCTTGCCACAGATCGTGGCCAAGGGGCAACAAAAAAATTGTGAGGGATTGGCTTCTGTATGAATTCCAGCCGGTAACCCCTTCTCACAATGGACAGAACCCAGGAGTCCTGAAAATGTCTCGCCCAGACTTCCTGAAATTGAAGAAGCCTTGCTCCTACTCTTGGAAGCTGGACAGGCCTCCCGTCATTGTGACTTCTGCTGGGACTTGGGAGATCTTGGGGCCTTGGCCTTTCCACCTCGAAAAAAACCAGACTGCCCTGTCTTCCAAGATGATGACCTAAAAGTCTCCCTACCAGGCCTATAAGTTTTAAAGTCGTCCTTTTTCTTTGAAAAATACCTGTCTGATTGACGTTTTGGGGGATCTTTAAATCTCCTTGGAGCCTGTGGAAGGAATGTGCTCTTTCCTCCAGATGATTTGGATATTATATCCTCCAAAGCTTTGCCAAATAACATCTTGCCCTCAAATGGTAGCCTGCATAATGCATTCTTTGAGGCAGTGTCTGCAAACCAGTACTTAAGCCAAAGGGCTCTACGAGCCACTACTGATGAGGCCATAGATCTCGCAGACAATCTTGTTAAATCGCCAGCGGCCCCCAGGCAAAAAGATGTCGCCAGTCTCAGATCCTCCAGAGCTGCCAAAATCTTCTCACGAGGCTCCCCTTCTCTGGTCCTCTGCACTAAATCCTCTATCCACATTGACAGGGCCTTGATCACTGAAACTAATGATACTGCCGGTCTCAACATGGCTCCAGTCATCATGTATAACTTTTTTAATTCTGTTTCCATCCTTCTCTCCATTGGCTGTTTCAGGGCGGAAACATCGTCTATTGGTAGTGCAGTCTTTCTGGACAATCTAGCTACTGGAGCATCAACTGTTGGAGGATTGCTCCAAATTTCCTGGGATTCTGGAGGAAAGGGATATAGCTTCTCCATCTTTGCCTCTACCGGAACTTTCCTAGACATCCTTTGCCATTCTGCAGAAATGACATCTTGCACCTCCTTATGCACTGGGAAGACATGTTTTTTCTTCCTGGCAAAAAACACACCTGTGTCTGTTTGGTCCTGCTCCTCAAGGACTAATGTGTGTCTCACTGCCTTAATAAGGTCTGGAACAAATTTCATATCAAAAAATGAATTCTCTTCCTCCTCATCTGAAGAAGAAGAGTCTGAGTTAATCACCTCAATCTGATTAGAATGCGGGTCAGCAGGCATCTGATTTTCAGAACCCTTTGCCTCTTGAATTCCTAAGGCTACTGCCTGTTTAATCCAGGCTAATAAGTCTGACTGAGAAGCATCCTTAGACGTTGAAGGAATGTCTTGAGCAGGTATACGCTTCTGAGCAGGTGGAATATCAGCGTCACCTTCCAAAATCTCTGCAATACAGTCACCACATAATCTCTTGCCCGGTAATGTAGGCTTTTTGCAGGCTTTACAGGCTCTAATGTCCTTATCCTGAGATCTTTGCCTTTTCCTGGCAGTATCTTCAACAGGTGAAGTAAGCCTAGAGTGACAAACACCCAATTAGTAATGCACTTTTTTCGACGCAAAAACACTCAGTAGCTCTAAACCCACCGTGAAGCCTTCGAGGTAGCAGCTTTCTCGGCAGCCGGATCCATCACAGATGCGTCAATGCCGGTGCAAAGGCAAAACTGCACCCGTTCGGAGGCAAAATAAGGCGCCCTTTGATGACGTATATGCTTTCTTGCGCCCCGGTCCGGCCAGGACAGAAGGAAAAAAGACTGGTGAGGGCGGGAAGGGGGTGGGTATTTGTAAGGTTGCTTGTTAACCCTTCTGTGTCCGACCAGTACAGGGATAAAACCCAAATTGTTATGCTGCCAGGGGATGGCCAGGAAAGAAAGTATCCCCGTCTTCTTAATCAGAAAAAATACAAAAAGTTATATATTATCACTGTGTCATTTGATTTCACTTAAACAATGTGGTCTCGTGATCCAGTATCTATTGATTCCCCCCTTAATAATTCATCCCACAAAGTGCTAGTGCTTAACCTCAATAAATTAGCATTAAATAGGGTAAAACTAAGAAACATTTAATTTTCCTTTTAAATATTGTGTATATTTAGTAATTTCTAACTCATAAATAATTCCTTTAACATTAATTGATTAATTCCTAACAACGAGATAAAACACCAATAAGGATGATAAAGTGCCACCAATTGTGATTAATTCACATATGAATTAATTAAAGTGCAATTATAAATATCTCTGATTCCAAGAAAAGGTAGGAAAAGGAAATTGGTAGAGGGGTGGAGAAGTCCCGTATATTCTAGCTGATTGTTTTACTTCCTGCGGGACCCCACAAAAGAGGAGAAGTCAGTGCTTCTGGAACTGTGGTCTCAATTCTATTTTAACTAGCTAGATTGAGAAGCTGTCTTTTCTAAGAAACACACAAATTCCAGAGCACTTAAAGTGAAAACAGCAGAACAAGAATGCAGATGAGGAATCTCCTATAATCTAGGCTGAGAGAAGCGCCCAGATCACTATAAAAAGTTTTTTTTTGTATTAAGGGAGGGTATTGTAAGTAATGTATCAGTGTTTGCAGATAACACAAAACTATCCAGCCCAATTAATTCCATCCAGGATGTGGCATCCATGCAACAGGATATTGACAAACTGGCAATCTGGGCAGCTAAGTGGCAAATGAGATTCAATGTTGAGAAATGTAAAGTCATGCACCTGGGATGTAAGAATATCCTTGGAGTCCTTGTAGATGATAAACTTGGCTGTAGCAAGCAATGCCACTCAGCAGCATCAAGGGCAAATAAGGTCTTGAGCTGTATTAAAAGGGGCATAGAGTCACGGGAGGAGGGGGTCATTCTTCCACTGTATAGAGCACTGGTAAGGCCCCATCTAGAATATGCCGTACAGTTTTGTTCTCCATCACTCAAAGAGGACATTATTGTATTACAAAGGGTACAGAGAAGGACAACTAAACTGGTAAAAGGTATGGAAAATCTTAACTATGAGGAAAGACTGGCCAAATTGGGGATGTTCACGCTGGAGAAGAGGCGCTTAAGGGGTGATATGATAACTATGTATAAATATATAAGGGGATCATATAATAATCTCTCTAATGCTTTATTTACCAGTAGGACACCCATTCCGATTAGAAGAAAAGAGGTTCTGCCTAAATATTCGGAAGGGTTTTTTTACAGAGCTGTGAAGATGTGGAATTCTCTCCCTGAATCAGTTGTACAGGCTGATACATTAGATAACTTTAAGAAGGAGTTGAATAGCTTTTTAGCAAGTGAGTGAATACAGGGTTATGGAGATAGCTCATGGTACAAGTTGATCCAGGGACTAGTCCGATTGCCATTGGAGTCAGGATTAATTTTTTCCCACTCTGAGGCAAATTGGAGAGGCAACACAGAAATTTGCCATACACAAAAAGGCTAGTGTAGCGGGGATTTCCCCTGCACATTTATTTATTCATTATTTTATCACATGACTAAATAAATGTGCAGGGGATATCCCCGCTACACTAGCCTTTTGTGTTTGGCAAATTTCTGTGTTGATATTATTGGGAGAGGTGCCGAACACTAGGCAATTATCACCAGGAGAGAACCTTAGGGGAAATAGGGATTTTTTTGCTGCAAATTGGAGAGGCTTCAGATGTATTTTTTTTTTTTTTTTTTTGCCTTCCTCTTCAACTAAAAGGTTGAACTTGATGGAAGTGTGTCTTTTTTCAACCTGACTTATTATGCTACTATGTTACTATGTATTTGTTCAGTGTCCCCATAGCTTATTACAGGGTTACATATATATGGAAACAATGATCAGGCATTCAGCCATAGGGGTAAATTTATCAAAGAGTGAAGTTCCGCCACTAGAGTGAAATTCCGCAGCTCTCAATTCATTTCTATGGGATTTTGAAAGGTGTATCTATCAATGGGTGAAAGAGAAAGTTCACCCTTTGATAAATACACCTATAAAAATCGCATAGAAATGAATGGAGAGTGGCGGAATTTCACTCTAGTGGCAGAACTTCACTATTAACTTCACTCTTTGATAAATATACCCCATAGTATCTAGGGCTGCAGTTTTCACTCCAATTATAACCCCCTACCTAATTGAACTTTCAGGTATTACTCATGAAACAAACAGGCTTGTTTCCCCAGATTTTACCCTAATTGGCCTTCAGAATGAACCCCCTGCCAGTACCCTCAGTTTTGGAACCACAGTTCTATCTAGATCAAGTCACTACAAGCGCACATTAGAAAATCCAAGAATCGTAAAGGGAAATTGTTCGGGGAAAACATGTATTTTTTCCAAATGCATCAGTTAATAATGCTGCTCCATTAGAATTCTGCACTAAAATCTGTTTTGTAAAAGAGCAAACAGATTTTTTTATATTTAATTTTCAAATTTGACATGGGGCTAGACATATTGAGTTTCCCAGGTGCTCCCAGTCTTGTGACTTGTGCTCTCCTAAACTTCAGTTACTCTTTACTGCTGAACTGCAAGTTGAAGTGATATCCCCCCCAGCAGCCCATCAGCAGCCTATTAACAGAACAATGAGCAGCTAACCAGATAGTAGCTACTGGACACCTCTTCTGAAGGATTTAGATATAAAAGTAAACCATAAAAATCACGACAGAAGTTTTTTTTTTAGATTTCACTACAGTTGAATAATGTCATGTTCATGTCTCCATGTTAAACAATAGGTAGAGATTTAGGGGAGAATAGCAAAGTAGAGGACAATGTTTGATGATGTTACAAGTTTGCTAATATAAACTTGAATGACCATCCAATAACTGGAGCAATATTCTGTAGGTAGATGAGGGCTACTGTACTGCACATATATATGGTTGCCAACCAAAAACAATGCTTTATGCCAACAATTGAGCACTGTAGTTAGGGCTCCATAGTATTGGCATACTTTGCTGTTTTAATATTGAGCAAGCTTGTAACTAATGACTGAAGTAAAACAGAGATTTATATGAGATTAAAGTGCTTACTTTCAGGCCATCTGTTCTTTAGCTAAAAATGAGGCCCAGTGACATCAAAGTGCCAAAGAATGATCCTGCACAAACAAGACAGCATTAATGAGAAATAAAGCCATTCAGCTTTTTGAAATGGCTTAGTAAATGTCTGACCTAAACCCATATAAATATTATTATTGTTAGAATATGAATTAAGCAGTTTTTATAATAGGAACCTTAAATGTCACATCAGTTTGGCCATTTTTCATATACCTTTGTTTTTAATAATCTTTATTATCTCATGTTGTATTATTGATTTTATTTCTTGTTGTTTTCATTGATTTTGGTGTTGTGGGAATACTGCATCTCCCTTTTTGATTTGCCTCAGATATTGACATTTTTTTAGTGCTGTGTTTCCCGGTGTTACTTCTGCTTTATCTTTGACAATGGCCCAATGTCTCAGATGTAGTCCGGTGTCTGCTGTTTTACAATTGCTTTGGTTAGCCTTAATGGGTATTTTGGGAATAGCGCCCTATGCTTTCCTCAACAGCCCTGTCACAACATATCCTACTTGCATTCAATGAAGCTGCATTATACAGGAATAAAATGATAATCTCCATTTCATGTGTTCTAACTAGAAACAATGTAAAGTGACGTGCATTGTATTTAACGTTGCTTTTAGTTGTTTAAGTAGATGCAGGATGTTTATATTATGCAAATTATTTCACCCTGAAGGAAGTTGCTTTATGAGACAAGCTTTTAGAAACACAAAGAAACACTGCATTGCCAATCTGTTTGTGAATTAAAGAAAGTATAAAGGTATTTAACTGGGGGCATTTGTGATATATGTAGAACAAAAGTCAACATAGTATTTTGTAAACTGTACAGCATCCATATAATTTACAGTGTGTTGAGGTGCAGAATAATTGCCATGGAGGCCAGTCGGTGCATGGCCTTTAATGGAGACAAATTCCAAAAGATATAAAAATGTAATACAAAGAGCTAACATGGTAAATCGAAAAGTAAACAGGTCCTCTACAAAGAGGGGGAAGGACATTTAAGCAGTAATGTAAATATCAAAACAACCAAGAATATCTGTAATCGAATGAGACGCATAGTAATCACGTTTTTCTTTTTTTACAGGTTTTATTGCTACTTTGATTTTTCCAATCAACTTTTTTTTTTAAAGTTGTTTATGAAGTCCTTGAATATTTTTTATATTTCAATATGAAAACCAGTTATGTAATTCAATAATCAAAGAACAAGTTGTTTCTATACACATAAGAATTTGTAAAAAATCTTTTATTTGGCAAATTAACTAGCGGGAGCTTTTCAATGATGCTCAATGGCAGATTCAACATCTGGTGGAAGATTAACAAGAGATGATTTTGTAAGTATGACTCTTATGGAAACAGTTTATGTCCTAGGAGATCAGGGACATAGAGTTATAGGAACCCCATTATGCAGAAAGCTCTGAATTAAGGAAAGGCCATCTCCCATAAACTCCATTATAGTCAAATAATCCAAGCCTTGTACATGAGCCACACTAAGACATAATTAATCTTTATAGGAAGCAAAACCAGTTTATTGGGTTTATTTAATGTTTATATGATTTTCTAGTAGATTTAGGTATGGAGATTCAAATTACAGAAAGATCCATTATACGGAAAACCCCAGTTCCCGAGCATTCTGTATAACAGGTCCCATTCCTGTACTAACCAAAAGTATTTAGGACATAGAAAGTGATTTTTTTGGAAAATGGGGTTAAAACTGTGAAATGTTTTGCCAGGCCCGAATTTGTGTCAACATTCTGCATTCCACCATCTGCAAATGTTTTCACATAACCACAGCAAAATTTACCATGGAGATTTTTCAGTGTTGCACTAGGATGCCAGTGACCCACCAGAAAACCTTAGACCATGGGCCCACCAGAAAACCTTAGACTGTGTGCCCACTTTCCAAACAATAATTCCTCGTATGTTCACTCAACCTCTTTACTCTCCTAATCTATTTACTATTCTTTATTCTTCCATCATTAAACCTTTTTCCCATAAAGAAATAGGGAATGACCAGTTGCGTAACTAGATATTACTGGGCCCCACAGCAGATTATTTTTCAGGCCCCTACGTTGACCAGTTTTTCCAATATTTATTTACATTTTATATGAATTAGGACCTCATGGGGCCCCTATACCTCCTGGGCCCCACTGCAGCTGCAGGGTCTGCTTCCTCTATAGTTACATCCCTGGGAATAGCCATGAAATAGGCCAAATGGTTAGAAGCAAGAAGGCCCATTGACACCTGTGCCCACTGGAAGTTTTCCTGGTATCCCGGTGGTCCAGCCCAACACTGCCAACAATTGGTATTTTCCCTTTTCCCTGCACATATTAATGAAATGACTAGACATTTTAGAAACCTAAATGAATAGAATTTTGAGAATGTATGACTTGCTGCCCTCATTTCTAGCTTGCTTTAACACCAATACAAGTTGGTATTTGCATGTTATGATTTGTGTTTGATTCTGGTCAAACCTCTTTCCATATACACACAAGCAATCAATAACATATCTTTTAAAACTAAATACATAACATATTGTCTAGACAGTGAAGAGAGCTCCTTGTTTGCAAGGAAATTTGCTTATTTCTCTTTGCTATAATCATATAGCCATTATGCACCACGAGCTTTAGAAATGTTTAAATAGAGAGAGAGAAAAACTTACCTTGATAATGCAGGATCAGATTATTCTAACCTACACGAACATGTTGTGAAATATTCATTCAGTTATTGCTTCTTTTTATGCTACAAGGGAGGTTAATACTGTTGCAAAGGTCGAAATTATAATTTAGTTTAGATAATTTGTGCGCATTCTGTTCTGATACTGAACATCTATTTTAATTCTAGCAACAGAGATAGAAACTTCAGCGTGATCTGGAGAGTTGCTCAATAGTGATGGGCGAATTTATTGGGCACGAATTCGCAGCAAATTTCAGCGTTTCGTTGCTGGTGAATAAATTTGCAAAATCGCCAAAAATTTGCTGGCGGAAATTTATTAATTAAAAAATTTAAAAAATAATAAACGCCCATTGCCTTTAATGTGTGTTGGAATTGGCGCTGGCGTCAAAATTCCCAATTCTTCCGGAGAAGCGAAACGGGAGAAATTCGCCCATCACTACTGCTTAGTAAAACTTTAGCAGTTATTTCTGCTCCAGCAATATTTACAATTTATTTTCTGCACACGAAGAAAAGAGGGAAAATGGCAGTTTTATGAAACCTTTCAAGAATAGCTAAACATCAATTGATTTGGCTTCTTTAACTACAAGCTGGAATTTCCTTAAAATAGGTAAGGGCTTTAGGTAAGTCTGTAGAGAGATCATGTCCTGGACCTATCATTTAGCCATGTACTGCACTTCAGTTATTAACAGAGTCAGAGAGTAGAAAAGGCACTGACGATATGACCAGAAAGAAGGAAGTGACCTCTGCTACACACTATGAAGGCCACTTCCTTCTCTCTGATCATAACATCATCATCTCTTTTTCCATCATAGCTGCAATGCACCTTTGGACTATGCATAAAAATCATTCAAAACATTCTGAAATGTATATAACCTCAATACACTATTGAAAGCTTAAGTCTAATACAACTCTAACTGAAATGACAGCATACTCAGACAAAGCAACCCCAATATACAAAAAACAGCTACTGATACCATAGCTTCTTCTATTATGCACCAAATAATTCAAACTGCTGACTTGCCACATTGAATGTACTCACCAAATATGTCCCAGATATATCAAACTGCTGACTTGTCACCCAAAAGAAACAAGATAATTGTAAATGTGATCCAGAGCAGCATAGATCATGTGGATGTCCAGGGTAGGTAGAAGAGGCACGTGCCTAGGGTGCAAAGGTGCTGGAACTGGAATGAGACTTCCCAAAGAGGTTATTTATGGACAGCAACTGCAGCTGTAGCAGCATACAGATACAGTTGTTGTGCAACCTGGCACCATTTATTAAATGCTATTGCATCCAATGTTGCACTTCCAACCACTGATTCCTTCTGCCTCCAATTGTGCCCTTGCCATACCAGTTAAAAAAAACTGCCTTGACTCAAATATGGTTTGACTGGGCAGGTAATTCCATGTGCTAATGCAATACTTGCACTTGCACCCTCCCATTTCATGTAGCTTCATGATTTTTATACCGTTTCTATTTTCAAATGGGTAATTTTCCTAGTCAGTAATAATAACTGTCCTCACTGGAAAATGCAGCAATGAAAATTTTATTAGAAACAAGAATTCAGACAGATATAATTATTGAAATTATTAAAGTTACATGTGTGGATTCTTATTTCTGGCACTAAAATGCGGCATTACAGTTTAATATGAACACAAAAGATTGCATTTCTTTATTTCATAGTTATTACTGGATTTCACAAGTGAATAAGACAAAAGCTATTGAATTCTACAGCTTGGTTAATATTCCAGCGTATTATTATAATCACAGAACCACAGCAACCACTGAATATTCAGCAAAATGAAATCTCAAAAATGTGCTGGCCCAATACCACGAGTCTCAAAATATTTATGAGGGTCAAAAAAAAAACTATTTCTGTAAGCTAGGCTTTTAGAGCCATTAACAATAAAAGGAACAAAATATTCAAAAACCGACTGCATACATTATACCGTTTATTTACATACTGAAGTGCAGTGTGCAATATGCAGTTTCAGAAGTAATTCACCATGTTTTTAGATTCAAGAAAGCTTTATTGTGAATATATTTGTTAAGGTACATTGACATTTCTGTTTTTATCCACAATGCAGCATTTTCCCCTTAATACCAATGTAAACATTTGCAAATGCACTTGTGTTTTGATCCAAATCAGACTCAGCTGTTCTGTTGGCAGATGGCATCATTCCGAGGGCTTGATGTCTGGCAGTAGCTCTAGGGTTCCATAGTGTCATTAGCACAATTCATCTGAACAGGCTGGTGGGGCACACTGCTGTCTGCCATCAAAAAATGCAATTGCAAGGAACTGATTTGGACAAAAGTGCCAATGATAATTAAGGCCACAGTAATGATCACAGCCACAGTTGCAATTGTGCAAACATAAAAGCAGTTATTGCATGCTTTGATACCATTCAGTAAGATGTCCAAAGATGCTCCGTGCACTTTTCTATAATTGCACTTACTTAGCATTGCTATGTCCATTCTCCTTCCTTCTCTGGCTAATTGTGTGCGAATGTGCTTGTTGTTGATGCAGGGGAACCTTCAATCTGGTAATTCTAGGGTTCCCTCTGTCGTCTGCGTTAATATACATAGCGTGCTTCATCTGATTAACCAAGACCTACACATGCATTTGTGTTCATTTTGATTTATCAGATGGAATTGTGGCGAATGCAATGCTGCAACTGTAATGAAAAAACTGCAGTGTAAAAGACACGGGAATTGCATTGCAATTGCAAAATTGAACTCTGCACTTATTTTCATAAACATTGTCATTCAAAAATCATGGACAATGATCAGTGGAACTTCAGCATTTTTAGGCGAAGGATGTAGGAGTGGTGGAAACACTGTCAATGAGGGATGAAAATAACCACCTGTTTCCTTACCAACCCTCTGACAATAACCCTTTCATCTATTTTCTTTTATCTCTGTTCATGGTGAAAAAATATAATTTTTATGTATATTAATAGTAACAATATGCAGGTTGAGTTTTTTAAGTATTTTAATAGTTAAAAGATGTGGGTTGAGAGTGTGGCTCTTTAAAATAATGATACCAGTATAGTTATAACAGATATAGAAAAGGCAAATGGCTAAATATGTTCTTTTCTTCAGTGTATACAATAGAGGAGTCAGAGTTCCCAGGCTCACTTCATAGATGCACTGTTGGCTCAGCTCAAGCTAGGCAGTGACTGACTCAGGATATAGTTCAGAAAGCTTTAATAAAAATTAATGTGTAAAAGGTGCCATATGGCATACACCCACACTGACCTCTATCTCTGATTTTCTTTTTCATCTGGTTTGGTACCTATGAATTGGAGGAAAGCTGATGTCTTTCCAATATTTAAAAATGGATTACAGTTATATGTCAGCAGGCCCAGATTTGTGGTGAGGCCACAAAGGCCCAGGCCTAGGGTGGCAAAATATTAGGGGCGACTTTCCGGGGAGCACTGGTGAGTGCAGCTCGCTGGGAGGGGGGTATGCTGCGGGGCACCCGCCCACGAAATCCAGCACTGTATGCCAGGAAGTTTGACATCTGTGGTGGGCAAATAATTTAAAGGTTTGTTAAGGGATCACATTCAAAAGTTTATCCTAGTGAATGGCATTATGAGCAGTAATCAGTATGGCTTTAGGAAGGATAGATCACGACAGACAAATTTGATTGCTTTTTATGATGAGGCATGTAATATGCTGGACAGTGGGGGAGCAGTAGATGTGATCTATTTGGATTTTGCCGAAGCGTTTGATACATGCCCCACAAATAACTGCTTTCTAAACTAAGATCCGCTGGGATTAATGAAGTTGTTTGCACATGGATAGGAAACTGGCTACAGGATCGGGTACAGAGGGTGGTTGTTAATGGTACATTCTCTACTTGGAGTAAGGTTCTTAGTGGGGTCCCTCAGGGTTCTGTATTGGGTCCACTTTTATTTAACTTGTAATGACTTAGTGGAAGATATTGTAATTAATATATCAGTGTTTGCAGAAGATACAAAACTATACAGCCAAATTAATTTCATCCAGGATGTGGCATCCTTGCAACAGGATCTTGACAAGCTGGCAATCTGGGCAGATAAGTGGTAGATGATATACAATTTTGATAAATGTAAAGTCATGCATCTGGGATATAAGAATATCCAAGCCACTTATACCCTTTATGGGATTGCACTAGGCAAGGACATAATGAACCTGGCTGTAGCAAGCAATGCCAGTCAGCAGCATCAAAGGCAATTAACGTCTTGAGCTGTTTTAAAGGTGCATAGATTTGCGGAAGGAGGGGGTTATTCTTCCACTGTTCAGAGCACTGGTAAGGCCACATCTAGAATATGCTGAACAGTTTTCGTCTCCAGCACTCATACAGGAAGCACTCATACAGGACATTATTGAATTACTGTAGAAAGGGTGCAGAGAAGGGCAACTAAGCTGGTAAAAGGTATGTTAAATCTTAGCTATGAGGTAAGACTGGGCAATTTGGGGTTTTTCACTGGAGAAGGGGTGATATGATAACTATGTATAAATATATAAGGGGATCATATCTCTCTAATGCTTTATTTACCAGTAGGTCTTTCCAGTTGACACAAGGTCACCCATTCCTATTAGAAGAAAGGAGGTTCAGTCTATATATTCGAAAGGGGGATTCTCTACCTGAATCAATTGTACAGGCTGATACATTAGATGGCTTTAAGAAGGGGTTGGATGGCTTTTTAGCAAGTGAGAGAATACAGGGTTATGGAAGATAGCTCATAGTATAAGTTACATTGTTAGATTGAGTTGAAAAAAGACCAAAGTCCATCACGTTCAACCCCTCCAAATGAAACCCAGCATCCATAATTACACACACTGACTCCTCAATACACTCAGATAAATTATATATATCCATACCTATACTAACTATAGTTTTTAGTATTCTAATAGCCTTTGATATTATGCTTGTCCAATAAATCATCCAAGCCACTCTTAAAGGCATTAACAGAATCAGCCATCACAACATCACCCGGCAGTGCATTCCACAACCTCACTGTCCTCACTGTAAAGAACCACCTACGCTGCTTCAAATGAAAGTTCTTTTCCTTTAATCTGAAGGGGTGTCATCTGGTGCGGTGATCCTCTTTATGGGTGAAAAGGTCCCCTGCTATTTGTCTATAATGTCCTCTAATGTACTTGTAAAGTATAATGTGATCTCGCAAGTGTCACCTGACCAGAAATACTACAACTCTAACTGTAACAGGAAGAAATGTTGAAGCAAAAGACACAACTCTGTCTGTTAATTGGCTCATGTGACCTAACATGTATGGTTTGTTGGTATGTTTGTGTGCACAGTGAATCATACAATCACAGGGGGCAGACCTTATTTTTTATAATGGCAATTTTCTATTTATGATTACCCAATGGCACATACTACTCGAAAAGTATATTATTATGAAAACAGTTTATTTACATGAAGCAGGGTTTTACATATGAGCTGTTTCATGCAATATCTTTTAATAGAGACCTACATTGTTTGGGGGCTATAGTTTTCCTTTAAGGAAACTCCAGACACATTGCCATTTAGTGTATAACTTGCACTTATATTATTTTTGACAAAGTGCATAACCTTGCATTTATTAACATTGATTGTTTGCTGCCCAGTTTTCCGATTTAGTCAAACCGCTCTGCAAAGTGGCAGCATCCTCTATGAAACCTATAGTTCTGCACAATTTAGCAAAGATAGAAACAGTACTTTCAATGCCCACCTCCAGGTCATTAATAAACAAGTTGAAAAGCAAGGGACCTAGTACAGAGCCCTGCGGTACTCCACTAACAACACTGGTCCAATTAGAAAATGTTCCATTTGCCACCACTCTTTGTAGTCTATCTTTTAGCCAGTTCTCTATCCAGGTACAAATACTATGTTCCAGGCCAACATTCTATAATTTAACCAGTAACTTTCTGTGTGGCACTGTATCAAATGCTTTGGCAAAGTTACAGCCACTGCCTTCCAGAATCGAGGTTCCTGCTCAACTTCTCATAAAAGGAAATTTAATAAGTTTGGCAAGATCTATTACACATAAAACCATGCTGGCACAAACTCATAGTATTATAGTATTAAAGTTGATCCAGGGACTAGTGTGATTGCCATCTTGGAGTCAGGAAGGAATTTTTCCTGAGGCAGATTGGAGAGGCTTCAAATGGGGTTTTTCTTGCCTTCCTCTGGATCAAGTGTCCGTGAAGCAGGTTATATATAGACGTAAAGAGTTGAACTTGATGGACGTGTCTTTTTTCAAGCTAACTTACTATGGTACTATGTTGAATTATTAGACAGGCCAGTGACTCATTAACGGAACGAGCTGCTGATTTTTTTAGCTGGATGAATTAAAAGACAGTATTTTTAAAACCACATATTGATTTATACTATTTCTGCATAGGAAATTTTAGGTGTTGGTATTCGAACAAGTGGAATTAAAATATGTGCCTTCATTGGGATATAATGTAAAGTGAAAATAGAGAGAGAGAGAGAGAGAAAATAATTATTACAGTTCTTTAGAGGACTTTGTACTTGTACTTTGATGAATTTACTTTTTTGTTAAAATAAGCTTTTTCCAAAAATGAAACCATTTCATCATTCTTCACTTGTGTTTGTTAACAGATAATAATAAAAAACAGGAGGATGTCTCTTACAGAAAATATTATTTTTGTGAAGAATTAAAAATAAAGGCAAACTTCAATAGAAAGTGATGAGAAACATAACACAGAGATGGTTATACAACTGCCTCAGCTCATTATATTGGCTTTGCAATTAGGATAATGCATTTTCAGATACAAAACTGTACAATTATCCTGGAAATATTGGAGCATGAAGCAGACGATTCTATATGGATTGGCCAATAAAATGTTAGCTTCTGAGAAGTACTGAATTTCACTCTTTAATTCTTCAAAAACATTTATTTTTCCAGTAGGTGAAAAGGGTAAGATGCTATCATCATAGTGTTTCAATAGGCAAACTTGGCATGATTCAGCAGATAAAGCAGGAAAGACACAATGGTCCATGGCACAGCTGTATTATTAGATATTACATTTGCAGAAATACTTGACAACCTGGTAAAAGAGGGCTTAACATTCCAAAAATGATGTTGAATCATTTAGAAATGCAATTTCAAATCAATGTGGTATTAGTCTGGAACTGTGTTTGCTGACTTCAATTTACAAGTGCTAATATCATCATATAGCATCAATTATGATTGGGTTAATTGATCAAAAGTGAAAAGGCAGGATATTTGGCCACAATGCACTTTTCTCCCACTTTTTTGAACTCACTAATGCAAGGTACAAAAATTTGGCCTGGAAGAATGGTGTTCTACCAGGTGCAAATTACATCCTCCATATAAGGGCAGCTGATGGGGGACCCATGGGTATCAGTATGAATACTGTGTATTCTTACTGAAATGCAAGATGGAAACAAGGTGCATATAGAGCCCTTGCAAAAAGATAACCCAGTGTGGTTGATAGTAAAATCCCTTGTGAAAAGAAATGCCTATAGGGTAGTCTGTAGCTCATCCACAAAACATCCTCAGTTTTTGAATTAAGGATTTAAAAGTAAACTTATTGTGTAGGCGTCTGGTAGGGATCTGTCCCCCAGTGTAGTTTTGTAAATAAATCTGTGTATAGAAGAGGATTTGGATTGGAGAGGAAGTGGACATCCTACAAATTGTTTTAACTTGGTGGTACATAAAATCTTCCTGCAACCTTAACAGAAGTCAGAACCGTAACTAGGGTGCAGGCTACCCCTGTTCGGAGGAGATTTTTTCGGAGGATTCACGTCCTTGTAAACTGCTGACGGGCCTGGGGGGGGTGAGGGCCGTGATGCGATCGCATCTCCTGCACCACCAGTAGTTCAGCCACTGTCAGAAGTATCTTTCAAAACCCCAACCCCATTTGCATTAACTACAGGATTTGCTTTGATAGAGTGTACAGTGTGCAAACCATGGCAGCTGGAACTATGATTGTACCCATTTCACAATCGTTGGGTCAGATGCCAAGATATCTCTATGATTTCCTTTCTTGTCATTATAAAAGGTGGGCAATTAAATGAAGATTATAGTTGTTTGGATGGAAGGGGATTTTATTCTATATTCTATATCAGAGTTTCACTCTGCCCAACACATTAGGTTTCCACAAGACAGTACTTGTTGTACTTCTAATTTAAAGCTTTATGTTTAATGGAGCTGGGCCCTGAATGGGTTATATTTAATATATACTGTACGTAGCACAACAAGAGGCTGTTCCTGAAAATTAAACAATATCTGACATATCTGTACGGTGCATTAGTATATTATGTTGTCAGGTTAAACGCTGCCAGAATTATAGCAGGACAATTACTGAGTTTGAGCTTATATTACGTCCTACCCATATATAGACAAAGAACAATTTATCTGTAGAAAAAGTGTTAAAAGTGGCATGCAAATATCTCTTGCAAGTCAGAAAATGGTTCACACCTCCATGTGATTATATATAGACTATAATGTATTACTCACATAATGAACAAAGAGCTTCATCCTTCTGTTTCTGTTCATACAGCAGTAAGGGCAGTTCAGTCTGCATTTAGTAAAACACAAAGTTCTTTTAACAGCAAGAAATCAATGTACTGACTCAGAAGGGTCAATTTATTCACTCATACTCTTTTTATCCGTCAAAAATATTATTAACACATTGGCTTGTGTTTGCTTTCCTTAAAGGTGTGACTTCTCTTGCTATTTATTAAATCACCTTTTGAATTCCCCACTTTTTTTTACCTGAAAGCATTTGCCTACTATAAAATGGTGTAAACAATTATATTACATATATAACTGACACAATATATCCTTATTAGAATTGTTAGCGATATCACTTGTGTTACTCATTCATATTGTGTTATGAAAAATAACTTGCCCCATTTTTAAAGTACCAGGGTATTAGAGTTTTATGCCCTGTATAAGGGTTAGTTCACACGAGGAGATTCGGAGCGACAATCTTCCCGAACTGCCTCAGCATGTTTTCCCATAGGCTATAATGAAAAGTCGCCTGCGCTAATGCACACGCGGCGATGCATTTTCCATAGTCGCCTGAAGTTGCATCCGTGAGGTGTCTGTGTATTTGCTTGAGAGTCTGTGTGGCTGCTGGAGTCTCGTAGGATGCCGCTGGGGCAGGGACGTACTATGGCTAAACTGGAAGGGTGAGCTCTGTGATTTATATATATTCTCCTAACTTTATATAGTATGAGCTGCTCTGCATAACAAATTGATGGGTTTTTTGTTCTTTAATACCAGTTTATATAATCCTTTCAATTGCTTTGAAAATAGTATATGTTATATGATTTTACTTTGGCCACTTATCTATAGCTAAATCTTTTACAATTACTTAGGCTTGTTGTTTGCCCCTTCCAACTGTCATTAGCCACCGCACTGACACATTGCTTATGCAGAAAAATAAACATTTTACTGAAATTTGTTTCATCTCAGATAAGCAGCATTCATTATCTAACCATATACAGCTGCAGTAATCTGCAGATCTCAAGTGTTACATAACCATTTCCCATGTGCAGAAGATCAAGGGATGAACAGACATCCGCACTTCCTGTTTAATTAGTCAACTGTTAAAGGGGGTCCTGTCACCCTAAGAAATAATTCCAAATTCTTTCCTATCATGTTAGATGAGCAAAATAAACTTTACTTGCCCTATAGATATTACTTACATTTTGTTTTCTTCAGTCGTGGAATTACACAGTCACAACAAACAGGCAGCTGCCATTTTGAGGAAACCTTTATTATGGCAATTTGTTTATCTTGTTTATGTGCCAGAATAGGGGACCTACGGCCTATGCACAATGCCCTACACAATTATAGAGTGTGAGGAGTCAAGGGGCAATGTGACAACAGCAGTGACATATAGGAAGTGCAGAATGGAAAGTGAAAGTAATTGACTGCCTTGTCTCTATGCCGCAGGCATAGACGCAGGTCAGTCAATATATGATTGACAGCTCAGATATTTCAAACACCTTTATAACAGGTATGGATGTTTTAATGAAAAAAACTAATTTGGTTCCATGTTTAATTTGAAAAGGACTTTCATTATGCAGCTTTTTATGTGTGGGTGAAAGGTCCACTTAAATAGGAGATAACAATACACCCCATTTTGATGTTCTGAGAGTCTTTGCCAAATAAGTTTGGCCAGTGTCTCACACAATTTTTCAATGAATCATAGAACCAGACACCCCCATGTTGCCTCTAAGAACTGCCATCATCATCCTTCTGCTCTGAAATATCCTCAAGTGGGAGAGGTTGAGGAGTATTAATTGAACTCTCTGGAGGAGCTTCATTTGATCAAAAGATCTCCTTCTTAAAGTAGGTGGGGAAACAACAACAAAAATCCAGCTTGCTTAAATGAAAGGAAAATCGGAAACACACTAACACACATTAAACATGCCCAACTGATTTTCACTGATGAAATTACATACCGACACGAACACAGACATGTCATTTTTGGAATTTGATAAATTGGCAAGATTGTGAGTTAGACAAGGATAAAACTCATCTTGTGTCAGACATGTAAAAATATAGGTAGCATTTCAGCATATGAATAGAACCAAAGCTAGTCCTCTACTGTGCCTTCTCTAAACTCTGTTGGGCCAGAATAGGCTGACTGCTTGAACACCAGGCCAGTGAATAGATCATAACAGGGACCTGTGAAAAGCTATTAGAAAAGGATTCATCTCCAGTGGCATTGATTTTAGAGCCTCCTTTCCTTTGGGAAGACATTTTGCATAAACCCACATTTAACCTACTTAATATTCAGCACCTACAGGCCCCCAGCAGTCACGGGGTCTTGATCTCCACCCTTTAAATCTATAGCATTTTGCTCATTGTGGAGATAAGGGAACAGAACATAATTGATCAGCTTATTTAGATAGATAAAGTAAGCAAATAAATTTCCAGTGATATTCCAGATGATCCTACTTTTCTAGTGCTACTGATAAAGATATTTGGGTTCATGAATGTATTATTTTTGCTGCTTTTATGTTACATTTGAAACTTGATTTGTTGCTCAGAACATCTTGATTGCGAGCAGTGTATTTTTATAGTGGTATGCAAATCACTGTATTTGCTTCTAATCTGAAATTCATAGGCACAGAGAGTCATTTGAATTAACTAAAATATGCTCTTGCATATTGTATAATAGAATGTGAAAATAGAATGTGAATGCGATACAGTCTTGTGAAATGTAATGATGATGCAATTCCCTTAAAGCTAAAAGCTTCAAATGGGTATAAAAAGCATGTTTGCCTCTATATACTGTTATATGCTTGTTAAATCAAAATAACACAGAAAGATAATTTATAATAATTTATAGATGGCAATGTTCTTGTGAAAACCATTGCTTGGTTGTCTTTTATTTGTTATAAATGGAGTCCCAAATCCAGGGCAAACTCCTGGTCTCGGTCTTGACTCATTCTCACTTCTCATTTTTTACGCGCATCCGTTTTTTATGCCAGCGTCCATTTTTTTTATGCCCGCGAATCACGCAAATTTGCCGTGAATTCGCGGCAGACAAATAAATTCAACCATCACTACTCATTCTTCCTCCTTTAACAACCACCTTTGGCTTTGGGAGGAGCCCACCGCTACTCGGGTGCTTCCAGGTCTTAATGTGAGCGAACCAGGGAAAGAACTCTAGGCAGGCAAGGGAACCTAACGTAGTACTGGCATGGACAATAAGAAGTGTGGTCAAGGTCGTTACTAGTGATGCCGTTTTGCTTCACTTTGGTTTTGCAAATTTATTTGCCGCCAGCCAATTGCAGGAATTTGCCGCAAATTCATGCCTGCCAAATAATTTCGCCCATCACTAGTCGTTATCAGTGATGGGCGAATTGGTCCCGTTTCACTTCGCCGCGAAATTGACGCCAACGACAATTTTTGATGGCGGTGACAACTTATGCACATTAAAGGCTATGGGCATCCATTTAATTGTCGGTGTCGAAATATGGCCAACAAATTTGGCGCCGGCAAAAAATCAGCAAATTTTCACAGCAAATTTTTGAATTTATTTGCCGGCGGCGAAATGTGGAAATGCACAGTGAATTCGCGCCTGGCAAATACATTTGCCCATCACTAGTCATTACCAATCGGGCAGTGCAGTATGGAATTGAATGACAATGCGGAGTCCAGGTCACAAGATTGGTCAAACACCAAGATGCAGTACAAAAACAGAATCCAGAAGGGACAGGCAAGATCAGGGCAGGCAGCGGACTAGACAAGATCAGGGACAGGCAGGGTCAAAAACAGATCAGGAACACTTGAAAAACAAGTGTAAGGACTCACCCTGGTGGTTTAGTGGGCAGCTGGGGTCCCCCGCCACATCTCCGGGGGGGGACACCCGCCACATGCGTCCTTTCTCCCCAGTGTCCAGTTCCCCTATGGCGCCGACGCACTTCCTGGTTTATGCACTGTCGTGATGTTGTCACGCGCAAGGGTGGAAATTCAAATACTATAAAAGGGAAATTCGGTGTGTAGCAAGTTGCCCGTTGTTAGGTTCTATTAAGAAAGTTCCTAGGTGCCTTGCTTAGTTTATTCCTATCTGTTATACTGTGTATTGACCCTTGCCTGCCTGCTTTACTACTCCGATCTCTCCAATCCTGATCCTGCCTGCTTGTGAATACTCTGACCTCTCCAATCTGACTTTTGCCTGTCCTCCGACTATTCTACGTTCTCCTATCCTGATTCTGGCCTGTCTGACGATTCTTTGCTTGTGCTGGTCCAGCCTGCCTGTTCCTGGTGGTGTTCTTCCTTCCAGTATCCTGGTGAGACGATCGTGCCCTTTGCTTGTCCGAAACCGTTAGCTTTGCTCCTTTCTCAAATAAGACCTGGCGGCATCCAATTAGCCGAGGGCTCCTCCCGAGGTGAAAGGCGCAGTTATAGGCAGAAGTGAGAGCCATGACCAGGGAGCTTAGCTTGGGTTCTGGATATAGGGAGCCGAAACGTGACAACAAGACCCAGGAACAAAGTAAATAGATTTTTACATTGGGCAATGAGATACACACAGAGAGCCCTTTAAATATTTGAATTTCGCTCCAGCCAATGACATCACATACAGTGTTTTCCAGATATAGCAGGAAACAACCAAATGCGCATCCCGGAAGAGAAGCACATTTACCAGGATGGCGCAGAAGGAGATGGACATGGCAGGCGTCCCCACCGAGGGTGCTACGGGCATCCCCATCGCACCCCCACTAGACCACCAGCATGAGTTGTCACATTATTTAAGCAGTACCTTCTCTTTCTTCTATGTTTGGACTATATGAAAATGGCCCCAATGAAAGGAAAACTCTTCCTTCTGTTCAACTCTAAACCAGCCCCTGTCTGGATTAATTTGGCAGATAGTAAAAGTGGTAGGACCAGGGCCACCATCAGAAATCACTGGGTCTTACACTACTAAGTTAGAAGGGCCCTCTCCAACAGACGCATCCATTATTAACCCTTTGGTTGTCTGGGCTCCTATGATGAGGTAGAATGGGGCCCCTATGTGCTTCCCTCATGACTACACCGCTGATCCACCCAGATGAGACCCATTATGCTGACGCTGTACCCATGATCCACCCAAACTTCAAATATTTTCCCATAAAGTTAATTTCCTTTGAGAACTATAAAATGCACTTTTACATCTTTCCCTGACTGAAGTACCTCCTTTTCTCTTTTGTTTAGATTGTTAGCATTGTAGGCCAGATACCTCCTTATTCCCATGTCTCAATATGCACCGCTTAATCTTTGCTACTGTTTTTATTATTTTAATGTCAATGTTTGTCCCCATTTCTATTAAAATTCTGTTTTATTTTTGTGCACAATAACACTATATAAATGAAGATACAAATATATATTTTCATCAACAAGGCTTGGACTTGTGCCAGGTTTGCTCATGTTTTAAAATAACGCAGAGAGCATGAATTTGATGAGCAGTACTGATCTATAGTGTCAAAGGCAGTGAGAGGTATGGGAGAAGGAGGAGTGAAGTATCCTTTTCATGAAAAGCTATTGCATTTGAGGGTAATTGATTGACAATCAATCAAACAAATGCTTCTGTATGGTTCTTGTTTAAAGGACATTGAGGAAGTTAAGTGCACCTTCCCTGCAGAGTTCATCTTTCACTGATACTGGTCTGAAATACAAAAGCATTTATTGCCCATGCATTTTTATTTTAAGGAATCAATTATTGGTTTCAATGGATCAAAATATCCATACACAACACTGTCATTGTAAGATGCAAATCTGTTGCTGCAAATTATATACAGAGAAGCGGCGCAGTTGAGGAAAACAATGCTTTTTCTCTTGGGTAACAATGAATATATCAAGGAAACAGAATCACTAAAACAAGAACATTAATACTAAGTTCAGGGGCTTCTCTAGTGTTACAAATCATGGAAAATATTCCTTATTGCACTTTACATTTTTAAACAGAAGACAAAGAAAAATACTGCATTTCCAAAAGCTTTTGAGCGCAGATATCTCCATGGATCTCCATTGAGCACAAGGGCTCTTTGCAAAGAATATACATTTTCTTGGGGTTTTCACGCTTTAAAAATTATGCAGTAGAAAAGATAAATGTGAGAAATTAACTTAGAGATACAATCAATGGAATTAGAAATTCTCATTTGTTTTAAACAACAAAAAGATGAGAATATATCTCAAGTTGCATTAAATCTGCCCCATGTTTTCTGCAAGTGACTAGATATGCTTGACTTTTGTATGGGATGATAGTGAAGATATAATTACCCATCCCAAAGCTACATGCAAACATTTTGAGTAAGTCATGGAAACAAATTATCTTACAAGGTCATTTATCTGTATTTTAGGGTCGATGAGAGATAGAAGGGTCACATATATTTAGCAACCAATTCTACTTAATCTGTTGTTTACCCTGTAGTGGTGGTGATGATCCTTTATGAAACCAGTTTAAAGGCACTTGATAAGCAAGAAGATTGGTCTCCAAAAATACTCAGGTGCGGGCCCAAAATAAGACATTTATCATCTACTTAAAAGTATCACAGCCTACCACTAACAATTTGATCAGCCCTAATCACTGCTTAGAAATTCTAAAAATAAAAACTTTCAGTCAAAGAAACTGTTTGCTCATTGAGAGGGCAACGGATTAAAAATTGTTTAGCAGTGGCTTGAATTCAACTTAATTAAGTTCCTGCTAAATAATAAATTTTAAGACAAGCGGAAATACAATTACAATGATGATATAAGAAATGATAGTCTTTTAGAGTTTTTTTCTCTCGCTGATCCTCTCACAGGGGGTCATTTATAAAGTTCGCACAGGGCAGATTGGTTCGCAAAGTGAATATATTTGCCCTGCGCATGGTTATATTTATAAAGCTGAATAAGAGGGTGCATACAGAATTGCGAATTTTTTATTCACAATGCGAATGTCTAAAGGGGCTTTATAAATATGTCACAATTCGCAAATTGCGAATCTTTATGCGCACACTCTGCAACTCAATTACGCCACAACTTTGGTGGCGGATAAAATATTCGCAAAACAGTTTTGCAAACTGTGAATTTAACGCTATTTTCGCGCACAACAACCTCGCACATTGGGTGCGCTCGCGCAAACTCCTGTCTCATTTGCGCGCCATTTGCGAAAATTTATTCACACTGCGAATTCGCAAAAAACGGAAAGACGAGCAGTGCAATATATTAGCGCTCAGCAAAAAACATGCGCAATACAACCATTTGCGAAAAATATGCGCTGCGCGAACTTTATAAATGACCCCCACAGTCTCTTAATTAAATTCTAGATCAGTGCCCCTGGCCATGGAGAGAATAAGCATAGACGAACCAATATGGTGTATTAGTTTTTTTAAACACACACATAACTCTGGGGGTCATTTATAAACTTTGCGCAAGGCAGATTGATTGGCAAAGTGAATATATTTGCCCTGTGCATTGTTATATTTATAAAGCTGAATAAGTGTGGTGCAAACAGAATTGCGAAAATTGTTTTCAGAATGCGAATGTCTATAAGAGCTTTTAAAATTAGTGATGGGCGAATTTGCGCCGTTTTGCTTCGCTGAAAAATTTGCGAATTTCCTGCGAAATTCGCAAACCATGAAAAAATTTTTTTTTGACGCCAGGCGTCCGTTTTTTTTACGCTGACGCCCGTTTTTTTATGCCGACGCCCGCGGCGAATCACGCAAATTTGCGCCTGGGGAATAAATTCGCCAATCACTATTTAAAATATGTCAAAAATTGCAAATTACGAATATTTATGCACACACTCTGCGACTGAATTATGCCACAACTTTGGTGGCGGAGAAAATATTCGCAAAACAGTTTTGCTAATTCAAGTTACTGTCAAGGCTATTTTTGCCACAACAACCTCGCACATTGGGTGCGCTTGCGCAAACTCCCGTCTCATTTGTGTGCCATTTGCGAAAATGTATTCACAATGTGAATACGCAAAAACTGGAATGACGAGCAGAGCAGTGCAATATATTAGCGTTCAGGAAAAAACATGGGCAATACAACCATTTGTGAAAATATGCGCTGCGCAAACTTTACAAATGACACTCTCTGTCTCTCAGAGGTATACAAGTTCAAAGTTCGGTGTCGTTTTTCTTTAAATCCTCCTGTAATTGGTAAAATAGGAAATCTTTGATAACAAAACCAAAACACACTTGAACAACTCCTACCAATCATAAGCAGAGGTAATGCCTACTTACAGATGAATGGAAGATCGGTTTCAATTAATTAATTGATTGATTGCCTCTCTTGCAAGATAAAATCTCAAATGATGATCCTTTTGCAGATTAAAAAAAAATGAAGGTTTTACATCACATCAGGTTGCCAGCAGAAACACAGTGGGGAACAAAAGCCGGATGTTTCTACCTGGAAATTAACAGTGACTGATTTTAACCTATGAATCCTGAGTGCGATATTTACTTTTTAATTCTATCTAATAATAAATTGGTTTTACACTATAAGCATTCTGCCAGCATTTGTGATCTTAACCCTGCATGAAAATTATTGGTGGCAGATTCTGACTTGCATAAGTGTGTTTTGGTAACTCATTATCAATGATTTCCTATTGTACCAATTAAATGAGCAATTAAAGAAAACTACAATGCATTTATTTATTTAATTTCTTGGCTACTCCTCTGACTCTGAGTATATTTTAAGACTCTCTACTGACCTTACATTCAACAGTTTGGAGGTAAGGAAGAAATCATCAGCAGGCACAAGTTCTTTCTCTTTTCAGCCATCCAGAAATGATTTATGGAATGCTATTCACATGCATCATGATACTAAGGAGCTAACATTCAAATTTTTTCCACAAATCTCAAGAAATTTGTGGTATTCCTACATTTCTTAAAAGCTCTAAAAATTCAAGATTTATTTAGTATAAAAACCACAAAAACCTCTAATACAAACTTTGCCAAGTAAAAGTTGTCTACCAAAAACAGTGGTTGATCAGGTTAGTGATGTCGGACTGCAATACAAGTTGACACACTGTTAAGCAAATATCATCCAGAGTGATGTCAGCAAAGTCAGATTACCTTATAAAATGGGAGAATGTCTAACACTTGTTGGTTTGGCAGATTACAGGTTTACAAGATTGATCCTTCAAAAAAAAATTTCAAACTGTTTTTGCAACTGTGTTTCTCGATGCAAAAGCTCTTTGCTGATATGTTAGTTATTGAGAGAACAAATTGCAACTGGGAAAAACGCATCTTATGTGTGTTTTTTTTGGATCAAGTTTAGAAATCAGTTCAAATGTGAACATTCAGAAACTGGCCTCCCAATCAGTTGAAAGTAAATTTACTAACATGAACAAACAGCTCTACTAACTTGGAAATATGAACAAAAACCCTTTCCATTTCCAGTGCTCTATTTGGTAAAAATTACACCCCAATTACATTTGGATCCCTGCACTGGTTAATTACTTTGTCATGGAACTAACCCCTTTTGGTATTGCAAAGGCTACTCTCTAAACAAGCTTTTGTTACTTTTGATTCCTTGATTATCTGAACATACAGTAGGTCTTAACGTTCCTATATAACAATGTATTGATAATGAGAGCTTATGCATCCCTGGGGTCTTCCACACCAGAATCTTGGCTTCATCTTTTATTTATAACTAAGGGACGAGCTGGCTCAACACATATATACTTTCTCATCCTGTATATTTCAACAAAGCCACACTGATCAGGAGAAGGTCAGGAATACTAAATATCTTGTTGAAGTTTAGCATCTATTCTTTTATAGAAAGCCAAAAAAATCTAGTTCAATTACAACAATAGTTTCACAAGGTCCCAGATTTAGGTCAGATGTTTTATATACATACAAAAAATATTCAATGATTGTGATGTACAAAGAATATCAAGTATTATTTGCATATCTGAATATATACTGAAACACTTGCACTTTGCATAAAATGCATGACCCAAAAAGGAAAGTACATTTTTTTTTAGAAAAAAAGACCTTTGTAATTGCAAGAATTTACAACAGCTGCAATACACAGCTGAAATTACTGTTGATTGTGCTACAAAACTCGCTAAATACAAAACTTGCTAATTAATCCTAGTAATGGGTCATAAACTTGTAGCATTAGTTAGCACAATGACAAAAGGAATTCTGTTCCTCCTAGTGCTGAGCCTTAGAGGCTTATTGGATTTACAAAGGTAGAATTAATTAGTCAGTGTAATTAAAGCAGAATTGGGAAAGCTCGACGTGTAAAACAAAGTATTCAGTCATTAGGCATCATTAAAAGAAAAAAATCTACACAATGGCAAGAACATATTTTTTCCAAATGTGTCTAATTTTCCATACTGGAGACCATAGACTCACTTTCAGTTTAACTAGATGTAAATGATGGGCTATAGTTATAAAGCAGCCATTTAACTCCTTTACTGCACATTGCCTTTCTTCTCATGCTCTTATCACTTATTTCGCTTCAAAAAATCTCAAGATGTTGAAACAGGTATTTAAATATTGTCACTGGAATACTATTATCTCACTGACATTTCAAAAACTTCAAACAGATTAATCCTAGACAATTAAATGCCAATGGCTTCTCTCAGTTTGCCCAAAAGAATTTCTTCCAACTTCCATAGCCATTAATATTGCCTGACCTGTGACATCTAAGATATTCGGGCTGATTTAGTCAAAGTGAATGTTGACATTTTTATAGATATGGTACCATGAGTAAATCCATATAAAGGAGCCTAGCAGTATCCAATTTAGAAAGGTAAGGCTACTTTTAGAGGTAAATATTTTAAAGGTTCATTTGTTTTTTCCCCCAATGAAAATGTGGTGATTTTGTATTATATTTTTATATTAATTTATTAATTTTGTTAACTTATATATATATATTTTTTTTATAAAGGCAATACACATTGCAAATGGAACACTCAACATTGCATAATATCAATATTACAAAAATGACTGCCTCGTAAGTGTTCTGCAATCAGTATAATGAGGGAGCCAAATCAAAAAAAGAAAGGCATGAATACAAAAAAGAAACAGAATACAAAATACAAATACAAAAAAGAAATAAAACATTGCATATTACTAAATTGCATATGTATTGGATGCTTATTCTAACAATGTGTTTATGTCTAAGAGACAATAGCTTTTTTGCAGTTTGGCTCTATTAGGCAGTTGGCGGCTGGGTACTACAAATCAACCTACAATCTCACGGTCGGACAATGCGGCTCCCAGAGCTCCCATATGTCCTTGTATCGTTGCAGTCTATTATGAAGAGTGGCAATGCCATGTTCGAATATCTTGTTGGTATTTACCCTTTTATTTATTGCCGCAAGGGTAGATGCAGTTGCAGTTTTCTATTTGCTTGCAATGGGCAATTGTGTTACAGTGAGTATTTGGAGATTTTCCAAAGGTTTCCCCAACAGCATTGTAGCATGGTCCAGTGTGATCCCTCAAGAAAAGATCCGTCTTAGGAAATTGGCTATTTCTCTCAATACGGGCTGGATAATCGGGCAGTCTCAGAAAATATGTACTAGTGTTCCTTGTGTTCTACAGCCTCTCCAGCAAGTTGAGGGCGAGTCTGGAAAAAGTCTATGGTGCTTGTCTGAAGTGTGGTATCAAAACATAAGAATCCTAAAGATGTGCTCCTTTTGTTTGACACATCTCATCTTTCTAGCATTCTCCCAAATGTTAGTCCAGTCTGCCTTAGATAGTGGATGTGGGAGAACAGCTTCCCATTTATCCATATACTTATGTCTGCCCTGAGGGCTATCCGAAGGAAAGTGAGTATATTATAAATAGTTAAAATTAGGCCTTTTTGTGGAAAGCCATTTCAAATGCATTACCGTATATACTCGAGTATAAGCCGAGTTTTTCAGCCCCCAAAATATGCTGAAAAACGCTATCTCGGCTTATACTCGGGTCAAGAGCATATCGGTCGCCGGCGTCTAAGAATAGTTGACAGCGCCTAAGAATAGTCGCCGGCGTCCAAGAATAGATTCCAAGAATATTCGCAGGCATCCAAGAATGGTCTCCGGCATCCAAAAACGAGACGCGGCACCTCCAATGGGAGCAGAAACCCTCAATTTTTTGATTGAAACTTACCAGAAGCTGTTGCATTTCTCACCCTAGGCTTATACTCGAGTCAATAAGCTTTCTCAGTTTTTGGAGGTAATATTAGGTACCTCGGCTTATACTCGGGACGGCTTATACTCGTGTATATACGGTATGTTATAATTAATATTCTGTATTACAATTATTTCCTTACTTCCTCTACCTTTGAATATGTGAAAACCATTTTATTGTATGGGCCAAAAACGTGCAAGTCTGCACCAAACTCAATGGGGCTGATTCATTAAAATTGTGTTTTCAATTATTCAAGGGAAAATAACATGATTTGGATGATTTTCCCAATTTTGTATATGTGATGGAAACTGAGAAAAAGGGGCATTCTATGTAATTATCAAAGTCATGAGATTAAAAAATTGGCATTTTCATGATTTACCAAAATGTGTTGTTGTTTCTTAAAACCCGTGAGCCATATGCTGGTATGTTCATAGAATTAATGAATGTTCACGTTTTAAATACTTATCCTTAAAGACTGAGCTGTTGCTATTGGTTCAATGGTGAAGTTCTGCTTTTAACGCTTCTGCTTATTCATTATGACTTTTTTTTATCTTGCTACAAATGAATACTTCCTATAATCTGCTAAATAGTAATCCCATACAATTCTGAGTCTGTATTTATATTCCTCATAAACACAATATTAGCAGCATGACCATTTTCAGCATATTATGTGGAAATCTGCCACATACAGTATATGAGCTTTCTCTTGGGTTTTGTTTGGTTCCTCCCACTCTTCTTATTTAAAACCTATTTTGTAAAGTTGACATTGCTGTGCCTCTGGTAATAATACAGTAGAGTGAAGAACCTTGCAATTAATATGGAAATCAAGCACTGAATAGTGAAATAGTCGCCGACGCACAAGGCCAATTCTGGAGAATGTTTTCCACTAAGAATCAACAATTGCTTTGAATGTTTTCTGGCGGATACTTGTTCTACTCATTTCGTATTCCACTAACGTCTTTGTAGATGCAACGCTGTCAGAAAGGCCAGCAACACAATCATCTCTCAAAGGCTTCTTGCTATAAACTTTTACACTATGATATTTTACAATATTTGAAAAACTGAAAATCTCATTCTTCTACAATGTATTCACATTTATTTCATAACTGTGCCATCACATTGTTATTAATGGCAAATTGCTTGCTTTCCCCCCTACCAGTCACTGCAAATAGCATCAAATAATTATATAAACAGCTCCTTATAGAAAATGTTCTATTAACAACCAGAGGTATACAGTAAAAGTGCAAGGCTACCACCTAGCAATGCAGTGAATACGTGTCTGGTTTATATAGGTATGGGACCTGTTATTCAGCATGCACAGGACATGAGGGTTTCCGGATAATTGATCTTTCCGTAATTTGGATCTTCATACCTTCAGTCTACTAGAAAATCAAGTAAACATTAAATAAACCCAATAGGCTGGTTCTGCTTCCAATAAGGATTAAGTATATCTTAGTTTGGATCATGTACAATGTACCGTTTTATTATAACAGGGTAAAAGAAAATATTTTTTTTTTTTTTAAAAACCCTGGATTATTTGATTATAATGGAGACTATGGGAGATTTTCGTAACGGATAACAGATTTCCGGATAACAGATCCCATATCTGTACTGTAACTTCATATAAATAGAAGCAATTAATACATGCATTTTTCTAAACGTTCTTTGGAGTACAAAAGGGTAATAAAAATAGGGGTAAGAGGGGGTTTAAAGTCAAATGCAATTAATATTTATAGAAAAAAGATTAAATATGAGTCTATACTAAATTTTAAGTGCACAGCTCATTTTATAACATTGAAAAAACATAATCTATGGCACAGTGAGATAGTTCAGTAAGAAAGTATAGGAAGGTATAGGATCCCTTATCCGGAAACCCAATATCCAGAAAGCTCCGAATTATGGAATGGCTGACTCCATTTTATCCAAATAATCCAAATTTTTTAAAATGATTTCCTTTTTCTTTGTAATAATAAAACAGTACCTTGTACTTGATCCCAACTAAGATATAATTAATCCTTATTGGAAGCAAAGCCAGTCTATTGGGTTTATTTAATGTTTAAATGAATTTCTAGTAGACTTAAGGCATGAAGACCCAAATTACGGAAAGATCTGTTATCCGGAAAACCCCAGGTTCCCGAGCATTGTGGATAACAGGTCCCATACCTAATAAAATAAAAAGGAGCATTTTTTGTAGACTGCTATTACCGGCCTTAGCACTGAAAAACCAAATTCAAAAAATCGGCAACACATTCACTTTTATAGTCAGGGACTATAGGCAGTTTCAGTTCATGTTTCAAAGGACAATCTTCTTGATGTTATTATTATACAGTTAATAGGATAGTGGGTTCTAGTGGTTTTGTACACACCTACAGTAACAAGCCTTTAGTTCTGACTTTATATACTGCTAGTGATAACTATTGTCATATAGATATAATGGGCAATTCTTTTTTCTCAGATATTTCTGTAGAGATCTATTGGAGAATGAGATCCTGCCACATCTACCAGCAGAAAGCCATGCAGAAAATTGATTGCCACTATAAAATGTGTTACAGTGTATTGAAGAAGAACGAGATATGGCAAGTGTTCTTTAAGGAAAGAAAGGTCTAGAATCACCCTGGGAAGTGTGGTACCTCTGTCTGAATTAGAAGAGGAAGTGAAGAATTAATCTTAATTCATCCCAAGGTAGACCGTGTGGAAGTCCTTTAAGTAGTCCAATTGCTGGCCACAAATGGGAAGATTCATTCATTTGACGTGATGAATGGATCACTGAATAATATTAAAACATTTTTTGACTCAAATATGGATAGCTATGAGGTCAGTTTGGTTATAATTGCCCCAGATATACCTTGTATTATTTGACCAGAAGAGCAGAATCAGTTTTTTATGCTTGCTTTAATATGAGAATGATATCACCCTTAAGTTAAAATACCTTTAGTGTGCAAGTTGGTAATACTAAGGGGCACATTTACTTAGCTTGAGTGAAGGATTAGAATGAAAAATACTTAGAATTTCAAAGGTTTTTTTTGGCTACTTCGACCATCGACCTTCGACTGCGACTTTGAATCGAACTAAAAATCGTTCGACTATTTGACCATTCTATAGTCGAAGTACTGTCTCTTTAATAAAAACTTCAACCACCTACTTCGCCACCTAAAACCTACCGAGCACCAATGTTAGCCTATGTGGACCTTCCCCATATGCTTTCTAAGTAATTTCCTGATCGAAGGAAAAACGATCAATTAAAATCTTTTGAATCATAAAAATGGTGTATGCATTAGTGATGGATGAATTTGTCCCGTTTCGCTGAAAAATTTGCAAATTCCCATGGAACCGTGAAAAATTTGCGAGACACATTGAAGTCAATGTTATTTTGATGCACGTGACAATTTTCATACATGCGGCTATTTTGTCCAAATGCATTAAAGTCAACGGGCGTCCAAATAATTTTGACACGCGACAATTTTTATATGTGCGACTATTCTGAAGCATGCCCAAATTTTTTAACGTGGTGGATTTTTTGACAGAGAATAAATTCATGAAACTGTGGGGAAAATCCACTGCGTCCAAAAAATTTGGCTGGGCGGCATTATAGTCCCGCTTACAAATTGTTGCGCGTCAGAATTATTTGGACGCCTATTGACTTTAATGCATTTTGACAAAATACGCACAAATTTCGCGGGCATCGGAACTGATGCGCATCGATCTGATGCAAATGCAAAGACACTTGTGTGTGTCTTGGTGCAGTGGCCTCACTTGTGTCGAACATCTCGCCCCATCTCTTTGCAATAAGGTAGAATTGTGGGGAGAGAACTATATTATGTGTAAACAACATGGTAAATTATGTCGACAAGTGCACTTTTCACACTTACATACGTACCCATATAAGTAGATATACTGTATATATCAACTTTGCAGCTCATTACCTTAACTTCCCTTCACTGCTTCTTATTATTCGTTATAATAATGAATTATAATTAACCCCTTGTAGCTGAGTGACCAATTATTTTCCGCACCTCCGATTCTATAAACGTAAAGGCATTACTCTGACATTAACTGGCATTATGTACATCTGCACTAGGCACAACGCATAATGAATGTGCATGGAAGATATTGCTACCTTTTCTCATTGTACAGGTTATAGTGCTCAGCCTGGCAAAATTCACAAGCACAAAGAAAGTCGCCGGCAGAAATTTTGAGAAATAAATAGCCTGTATTGGATTCTGTGAAATGTAATTTAGAGAGTAATATCTTTCCCCGTGTTTTATTGGATGCACATTACTTCTCATTTATGCTATTGTGCTGCTTCTCTTGTTATGCCACAACACAATAAAAGCGCAATGGTCGCCTCTGCGCTAAGGCTGCTAAAATGAAATTTCTACTCCATAAAATAGCTGTCATTGGGTACAAAAACGTAAACAACAATAATAATTGTAAATTGAGTGAATGCACCTCTTCTCTGAAACGTTTGGCTTCTGAAAGTGGCAGGCATAATCCATTTTAACATGTAAATTAAAGAGAAAGTATCACGGCATAGCAACTCTAATGTGAGAGTAAATAAATCAGGCAGGGTTGGGAGGTGGAATCCAACAGACTGGCTGGAAAACAGACACAAATATACTTACACTTGCATTCAACCTCATGCCAACCCTTGTACACACTTTCACAGGGTGGGCATTTGCCCAGGATTTTGTTCTAATTCTGGCTGATGGCACATTTGCCATCCCTGATTTATGTAGTTTTACCCCACATATGAGGGACCCATTTTTTATTGTCAGGAGTCCCTCTTAGTGTGACTCTGGCTGCCCTAAAAACAAATAAAAAGTATATCCTCAGAAAAACAAACCTGCTACTGAATGGTACAAATATTTTAATGTATGTCTTTTATGTATTGTGCATTGGGCATCTACATGATTAGTTCCCTCTCTAAACTTGTGATTTGTTGGAGATACTGTAATGGCTAAGGCACCATTGAGAATGAGTACACTGGTATGGAAAGCCGGAAGGCAAAGCTGGGCCAAGAGATTCAGGCTCCCAAGGCTGCCTGAAGTCGATTTCCACCCCCAGAAACCCCCCCCCCATTTCTACTTATTAACTGCCAAGTTGCCAGTCATCCCATCCTTAGTGCTACACACATAGGACTCAACATGGAGGGAATGCATTGGAATTTTCCAGAATTACAGCCCCTTCCAGTTGTTCCCAAGAAACTTGCATATTCTGCCTAACCCTTTTTCAAGCCTTGAGGGGAGGCGTTATTTTACAGCTAACCAAAATTTTTTTGCACCTGTCCTTTACTGTATGGAAGATGGTTTCTGCACTTCCAAATGAAGAGCAGAAACCTTCCCCTGCCCCATGGATACAGTGCTGCTTGTATAAATGAACCACTGGGGAGGCAAACAGACATTCCTGTTACAGTCTGCTACCTGTCCCCTAACTATCCCCTAACTTGAGTGTGCTTACAAGTGCCACCAAGTGGCAGGTTTGCTTGACAACAACAGGAGCAGATATAGGGCAGAGAGGTGCATTGTAGCAAACACAGCATGGAGTCTGGTTTTTTTTGTAATTTTACTTTGCTGCCTTTTCCTAAATAGGCCCTTAAAATAGTTTTCTCGTTTTCAGATCAGTTCTTATATTCATATAAAGATTAATATAATAAAATGCTTGCATTTGAGAAAGGTCATATTCGAGGTTTCTAGCACTCTTTTTTTAGAAATAAACCTGATGAAAGAAACCTATTCAGTATTCTCTGGAGTATCTTTCTCTATGTTGGAGAGTTCTTATACATTTATACAAAAGACTCTATCAAATATAAATGTATATTCCCTAGGCAATGAGTGGAGAGCTCTTGTCATGATACATTTGTTAATTTATTCAGTAGCCGTATTTTGCTTTATGCTGGATGAGTAGAGATCAGGGAATCAATTGATATGACTGACATCATTTTATTATTATTTTAATAGCATGATTTGCATCTGATTTCAATCTGTTCAATTAGTTTAACATGAAATTAAATAATGAATGAAATATATTGCTATAATATATATCAAATGTTCTACTTCACTTTTTAGATTTTTTTGAATCCCTCTTCTTTTGCCTTTTTAAAGTCTCCTTTAAACTGAAAACACAAACAAATATAGTCAGTGTGAAAAATATTTGCCAAGCTACAATCCTAGGAGAAAGCAGGGCCGCATATAAATATCACCCTAACTGGCCTTCAGGCTTAGCTCATAACAAGATTACAGATATATAGAAACATTGGGGTGACAGCCACCCTGCTAAAGCTCCAGGGGTACCCAGAGCACAAATAAGCACTCATCCCATATCGCACCTTAACTGGCCTTCAATGTGAAAAATAGTTGACAAGCTACAATCCTAGGAGAAAGCAGGGCAGCACATAAATATCACCCTAACTGGCCTTCAGGCTTAGCTCATAACAAAGTTACAGATATCTAGACATTGGGGTCACCCTGCTACATTTACAGGGGTACCCAGTTGATTAAATAATCACTAATAAGGAGAACCGCCCACCAATGAGGGGTAATTGTCTGAATAAAGGGACAAATAAAATAATGCCCTCCCCCTAAATTCCCTAATACAGTAAGACAAACCTAAGCCAGATGGATGGAGGATTTAATTGTAGCCCTATAAAATCATATAAAACTCACATAATGTCAAGGCCCTGCTACCACAGGCTAAAGGGTTAACATCAGTTTGGGACAGAAGATAATATTGTAGCTACAGAACTGCACGTACACACCCTGATTACATTTTAGTAGCGTTAGACCATATATCTTGCAAACTGTTGGGCACAGGAAACTGTTATTTTGAGCAATTCTTATTTTATTATTAACATGTATTTATATAGCGCCAACATACAACGTGTTTTCCAGAAACGCTTGCACCTGCTCAAATGTGAGGAGTGCCTTAACCATGTATGGCAATTCCATGTACTTTTCCTTACAGCGAATGCTCTGTGAAATGTATATAAACTTGATCAAATAGTCATGACATTTGAAGCTCTCTGTGTCATACTTGCTAAATTTGACATTCTGACAAGCTTACCAAGATTCCAATGTTTTGTCTAATAAATAATTCAGTTATTCTGAAGAACCTTCCTTGTCTTGGAGTCTTGTAAAATAATAAGGTTCTGGTAAGCAAATAAACAACATAGTGCACAAATAAGAACCCCAAATCTCACCCTAACGGCCGGTCAGACACCCGTAGCTCATAACAGGGTTACAGATGTATAGAAACATTGGGGTAACAGTCACCCTGCGACAGTTACAGGGGTACCAGTGCACAAATAAGAACCCGAAAATCTTACCCTAACTGGCCATCAGACCCTCTTAGCTCATAACAAGATTACAGATAACATATTACAACAAACTTGATATATTTCCAGTAATTTGATTCCCCTACAAGTCTCACTCTTACTTGCGCTCTAGTATACTTGGTTATGGTTTACAAAGGGGGGCAGATACCCATTTACAATTCTACTCTTTGGTTGATATAAATTTCAAATTCATATCTTTTCATCTAGCATTCAAATTGTTGATGTTTATTCCTTTGTGTTAAAGGGAATGTAAAGGCAAAAAAATAAAATCCCATTTTTACTTTCTTTAATGAAAAAGAAGTACAAAATACTTTAATCAAAAAATATCTACAGTTTTTTTATAAGAAATCTGACTGTGTGCAGTAAAATTCTCCTTTCATTTACTTGCTCTGACTGCTGCAAGGAAACCGATCATACTTTCAAACGGCAGGGGGGAGGGACTTCCCAGAACTCGAGCAGCTTTGTTTGTTTCCCTGTATAACAGCCGATGACCACGTAGAGATTCATATCTGCAGCAGTCAGAGGAAGTAAGGGGGGAATTTCACTGCATACAATCAGCTTATAAAAACTGTACAGATTGTTTAATTAAAGTATATTTGGGATAGGTTTCTGTTTCAGTTAATAAAGTAAAAATGGTATTTTATTTTTGCATTATACATCCTCTTAAATGTTTCCAAATCCAGCTGCAGGGAAAAAGATCAAAAGATCATGGAGCCAGATTTAAATGTATTAACTGGGATAGTTATAGAAAGTTTATATTAAACCATACAAAAGCTTAAAACTCCAAGTTTTATTACATGACAATAGTGATGGGCGAATTTCCGCGAAAAATTCGTGAAACGACGCCGGAAATTTTTTTCGGCGAATTTTCGCGGGCGTTTCGCGAATTTATTCGCTGGACGCGAATCGCGCATATTCGCCGCAAATTCGCGCCTGGCGAATAAATTCGCCCATCACTACATGACAACACAGGACCCAGTGCAGTCTGCATATTCTGATTATGAGTCTTGCTGTGTCTGCTTCTATGGCAGATATTATTTGACTTGTGCTGTTTTGATAATGACGATCCCGAAGCTTAACTATCCCAACTGAAGCCCAGACTACACTGAGCATGTGCATGGCCTTGGTCTTGCAAAGATGTTTAACAAAGTTACAAGATGGTGACCCCCTGTGGCCAACTTTGAAAGCATAAATCATTTGTTTGATTAGGCTTCTGGTGCAGTAATATCATGTTTATGTTTAGCATACAAAATACAGCATTCTAGCATTATTCTTTAGTTTAGATTTTAGTTTCCATTTAAGTTCCCGGAACACCAATATAATGGTGATTTAACAACTTTAATAATGTTTGTTGGTATTTATGATCTCTGTGCATAGAAATGCCCCATAGCTTCTAGGACCAATGCATTGCTCAGGGGATACAACTTCTAAATGCAACCAGACTGGCAAGTGTCAGTATACAGGACATAAAGTTATGAGTTAATAATTAGGACTACCATATGGTGATTGCTTCATTATCATCATAAACATGTGACGTAACTAAAAAACTATCTATAATCTATAAAATGTTTTTCCTTATAGAAAACACATTTATTACATGTGTTAATAGTTGTAGACGTTTAGTCAAATCAGCATCACATTATACTTAAAATACCCTAGATGTTCTTTCAAATGTATCTTCATATATATATATATATATATATATATATATATATATATATATATATATGATTGTAAAATAATTTCAACAGGCACTGCCTTGGTTCAATCACTTCTTACTCTATTTGAATTCAGGTTTGAAGTGCAAAAATGCATATCAAACAGTCTTATACCAATGCTTTATGCTTCAATGTCAAAGTGTCCATGATTCATTATCAACCCTCATACTCTTATATTCCTTAAAAGAAACAGGGAAACATCAAATAAAACCAATTAATCATCTCATGCTTTTAGGTTTTTGTTGTGCACAGCATTACTGTTGAGTCTTTTCTTCTGCAGGAAACAAAATAACAGTTTTTATTTAAGGATCATGACGGTTCTGTCAGGGCTGTCAACAAGATCTACATAAGTGACACAGTCCTCTTTCCTTTGTAAAAGAACGAGTAACATGGCATCTGCCCGGAATGAAGAACATGATATTCCCATAACAAGGACGTCATCACAATTAGTCCTCGTGTAACATGTCTCTAAATGGAACAAACAGGCATGGTGTGCCTTGCCTCATTAAATGTGAGAAAAACTACATCTGGAACGTGAAATTGGCCACAGACGGTGTAGTCAACCTTAATCGGAAGTGCGAACATACTAATTATCTGAAGTTTGTTCATATATATATATACCCTTTAAACAAAACAGCAATTTTTTGTCCATATATTTAAGCTGGCCAACTACGTCAAAGTCATCCCATATCTGGCCAGTCCTATGCTCAATTTTCATCTGATTCATTAAGAATTCTATTGCTTCATTATACATTTTACAAAGGACTATTTGTGTACTGTATATATATATATATATATATCTATATATATATATATATATATATATATATATATATATATATATATAGATATATATATATATATAGATATATATATATATATAGATATATATATATATATAGATATATATATATATATACACAAAAATAGCTAGCTACCTTTATAGCAATAATAACCGGATTGTTAGAATCCAGTCTAAAGATTTAAAGTTCCAGTTGTGAAACATTTGGGGAGTTATTTACTAAAGTCCGTATTTTTCTGGTTGGAGTTTTAAAGGGAAAACTCCCTTCATGGTAAAAAAAAAAAAATGGCTTCTAAAAGTTTGAATCCGAAAATACTCCATCTCAAACCTGCAGTTGTCAATGGCAGATGATCCTTTTACAATTGGAAGATATCATGACCTGTGCTGGGTTTTGAATGATAATCCAAAAAACGTGTGGTTTTCGAATGATATTCTGCAAAATCTGAGCTTTAGGGCGTCAAATTTTAAAAAAACATGCGTTTCAATTTCCTTTATTATTTTATCGAGATTTTTGATTTACCGCAAAAAAATTTAAAATTATTTTATTGATAAATAAGGTATAATGTGAATGGGAGTTTGCTTGAAGTTGTTTGAATAAAATAAAGAGAAAAATGTGGGTTTTATATGAAATTATATGTGACATCAAACTCAGAGTGTCGGAAACTGACAGTGGCCTGTTCAAAATCGGCACACTTATGTGTTATGTATGTTCAAACTACTCATGCCAACTCTATTCTGCATGAAGTGAAATGTATATGGAAATGGAAACATTATAAAACATGTATTTCAACCTGAAGTTTAGCTAAGATATTATTTTGCACAATGTGGTCCAAAAAAGTAGGCCAAATGTACTAGGATATTAAGGAACAGCAGGGTGAACTTACAAGGAGTTCTACCTGTAGTTATAATGTGTATCCAGTATCCACTGAAGTTTTCTGCCCTTTCTTATTTTACCACCATCATCATTTCCAACTCTGGAAAACAAAAGTATGACATTTTGATTTCATACCCATCTCTCTTGTTTCTCCATGAATAGGTGTTTCAATAATTCTATAAAATAGTTTCTTACTCTGCTTGCAGATTCGTGCTCTCCTAAAGAATCCAGTTGATTTGGCCTACCACACTGGGTAGTAATTTTATGGCAGTGGGTTCTCATCAAGTATAGAAACAACAAACAGACATAGGAAAGACCAAACCCCCAAGTTGAAACAGAGAGACCTTGAAAACAACTTGTATATGTCAAGGCCGCCGGGAGCGCGAAGAGGGGCGTCTGCTCCCGGCGGCGAAGAATCCAAAATGGCGGGGCCCAGTCGGCCCACGTGGGTGCTGGGACGCATGCGCAAAACACGCCGATGCCAATGATGTCACTTTGGCACCAAATTTGAATATAAAAGTGCTTCCAGGACGCCGGATGGCGCCCAAGAATAGGATTTGCTGTCTAAGAATCCTGGGTTCCTGTTATTGCCTGATTCCTGCTCCCAACCTTGTTTCCAGTTTCCAGCCTGTTTCCTGCCTTGGTTCTGACCCTCTGCCTGGACTCTTGTTATTTGATCCTGATCTGCCTGCCACTGAACTCTTGCCTGGACTCTGACCATCCGCTTGCTTTACCCTTTGGATACCGCGACCTTGCTCCGTCAAGAGAGCTTCCTCCTTGATCCTGAATACCTCCCTGGAGGGAGCTCCCGGCTCCCTGACAGTATAAGCACAACTCAGAATTTAGCATCTAACATTTCAGAGCTGAGACTGCCTTTAATTGCTAGCAATATACTGTACGTAAATCATTTTCCTGTACTACTAAAGAGTGTTGAGAATCACTGGGAGATTTATCTACATCTTAAATGACTATTGCATGGAATAGAGCAGTAGTCAATAATAAGTGAATGACATAGTGAAGATGGGGGTTAGAACACAGACACACATAAGGATTGAAATATAAAGGAGAAAGGCATTTCAAACATTTTTTGATTTTGATTCTGATTTTGATTTAGTTCAATTTAGAACTGGTGATCCAAATGTTTTGGGCAAAACTAACCAGATTCAGTTATTGTAAGCTATCAGACAATAGGTCAAATGCACTAAAGGGTGAATTTTTGCCAGCAAATAATCCGCCACACCTCTCGCCACTTTGCTCAGGTGTAAATTCAATACCATTACACTAAATCACTAAAATGCGTCTTTGTTGGCGAACGCTGGTGAAGTTTCGCTAGCGTTAATTCATCAGTTCAAGCATTCCATAGTGAACTTTCACTAGCTTTCATTTCTGCCTAGAGCCCTAGAGAAACTTTATTAGTACTCTTACACTTAGGTAAATTTGAATAGGGCAGGTACATATTGGTCATATAGACGTCTTTATTAAAGATGCTGGTGCAAATTATTTAAGTGGCCACTTCAAATGTCCCAGGAAGCATAATTAGGGATGCACAGAATCCAGGATCCTTCTGTCCGGCCGAACCATATCCTAATTTGCATATGCAAATTAGGGGCTGGGATAGAAGTTACATGACTTTTTGTCACAAAACAAGGAAGTAAAAATGTTTTCCCCTTCCCCTGTTCGATATTCAGCCGAATCTTTCGCAAAGGATCCGAGGGTTCAGCCGAATCCAAAATAGTGGATTCGGTGCATCCCTAAGCATAATAAAGACAAAAAAGATCCTCTAATGCCCTAGACATGAGCCCACCCTACAACAAACATGACGCCACTCAAATGGTGGGAAAAAAATGTTAAAGGGATACTGTCATGGGAAAAATTTGAATGAATCAGTTAATAGTGCTGCTCCAGCAGAATTCTGCACTGAAATCCATTTCTCAAAAGTGCAAAAAGAAAGCATTTCTCTCCTAAAGTGCAGGCACAAGTCACATGACTTGGGGCAGCTGGGAAATTGACAATATGTCTAGCCCCATGTCAAATTTCAAAATTGAATATAAAAAAATCTGTTTGCTCTTTTGAGAAATGGATTTTAGTGCAGAATTCTGCTGGAGCAGCACTATTAACTGATTCATTTTAGAAAATAATTTTTTTCCCATGACAGTATCCATTTAACACAAAAATCTTTAATAGTTTTAAAATATATAGAAAAAAACCCCAGTGTTTTTTAGAACTTTTATGACTTTCTGGTATACAGGATATGATGTCACTAACATAAGATTGAGGAGGATGTAACTTCATCTTATCAGTTCACCAGGTCTAAGGTGGTGAAGGAAACTCTGGTGAAAGAGGTAACGTTAAAAATTTAGTGAATTTGCGGAGTAAAGTTTGTTTGCCAGAGACAAAATATACTTGGCGATAGGGAGTGATACTGCATTAGTGACAGTCTCTTTCTCTAGTGAATTGTCCTCTACGCCTGTTAGTAAATTGGCAATGTCCCTGCGGATTGGATTTCTGGCGCACTTTTGCTAGCGACGGTCACTTTGCCCTTTAGTAAATCTGCCCCAATGAGTTCACCTTCAAGCGTTAAACCTACTGTATATTCCCTACAACACTCCATCAAAGGCAATTTAATGAGGAGCCAGGTGCCACAAGTGTGCTTTTAGGTGATGAGATAAAATAAAGCTCTGATTGGAATCAAATGTAGAACTATAGCTAAGTAAGTCAGCTGTGTTGTGCCACCATTCGGCAGGATCTTATTTTTCAGCTCTTTTCACTCTGTATAACTTCCATTTGCTTTCCTGTGCTGCCAAACATGACATTCTGATACCCATTTAATACCAAGGCTATAATCACAGATTGTATGCAGATTGTTTGCCAGAATGCTTCTCACAGGAGGAAAAAGGGTGACATTTAAACTGGAAATGTTCAAAAGTTGATTTCAACAGAAAGAGAATGACTATGTGATCACATTATCCAAACATGCACATAAAAGACAGATTGGGTAGCAAAAATTACTTATCTTTCAGTTTTATCACGTTCACTTGGTTTTTATTGCTTGTCTGGCTTTTTGCTGCCTGATATATCCATAGAGACATGTGGGGCTTTTTAAAACTTTAAAGTGTTAAAGCCATCAAAAGATCAAATTGCCCTGATTTATGTTTCTTTGTCAAGCTGCCTGAAGGACACAGATAGGGTGTAATGACATGGAAGGCAGACAGGAAGACATTAGAGGTGATAAAAGGAATGAAACAGGATTCCTCTCATTTATTAAATCAAAACACATTAGCGTGCATGGTTCCAACTTGCTCAGAGATACTGTTTTTATGCAACATGACTCTCCGGTGTTTTGGGTGGTTATCTCTGTACAGAATCCCATAATTGCATTTTGCAAATGTAGATTTGTAAGTCATGCTGATGAAATCAGGCCGGGAGATGAGTGCCACCACAATGAGACACTTACAAATGAGACATTTGTCAAGGGACAAATCATAATACATTATGTAGAGGTTTAGAAGAACTTTTAGTGCGGTCCCTGTGATGTGTCAGCATCGGGCCATAATCTACAGAAATAGAAATGTATCTTTCCTACAAATTCTTGGACATGTCCTTCTGTATGCTAATGGAATCTGTTTCATTTTAGATTGTATTAAGGAAACTACTATGAGTATTTACTTATCTTCTAAGAAAATGACAACAGTAAAACAGCTGGGTTAGGCTGGGTATATGCAAGAATGTTTGACTGATATGTTCATCCAAGTGGCAAGTTTGCTGAACTGATAAGTGTCCCCTGGCACAACAATAAAATAATATATGTGCCCCCAGCTGACATTTTATGCACAGGCAAATGGGGTATAATCTAAACCTTCCCAACTGATACATGGTGGAGCCCTGTTCAGTTATCTGTTATTTGTGCACTATATATTGACCAATAAAGGGACCTACTTGACAAACATGTGCATTGTTGTGTAAGATGTACTATAACTGGTGAATAACCCTACAGTACCCTACAGGCAATGAATGGAAAAAAATAACTGAAAACCCACTTAGAGATTATAGTTAAGGGCATACAATATATAGCAAAAGGGTTATATATTTGTTTTGTCTTATCTTAAAGGGATTTTGTCATTTTAAAATGATTTTTATGGTGTAGTCTTTATTGCTAAATTCCACTGTTTACACTGCAAATAATTCACTCTACAATATAAAATTTCATTCCTGAACCAACAAGTGTATTTTGTAATACTGGTGTGTAGGCAACCATCTCAGGTCATTTTGCCTGGTCATGTGCTTTCAGAAAGAGCCAGCACTTTAGGATGGAACAGCTTTCTGGCAGACTGTTGTTTCTCCTACTCAATGTAACTAAATCTGTCTCAGTGGGACCTGGATTTTACGATTGAATGATGTTCTCAGATCTACCAAAGAGCTGTTATCTTGTGTTAGGGAGCTGCTATCTGGTTACCTTCCCATTGTTCTGTTGTTAGGATGAAGGGGGGGGGGAGGGAGGAGGGTGATATCACTTCAACTTGCAGGATAGCAGTAAAGAGTGACTGCAGTTTAACAGAGCACAAGTCACAAGACTGGGCCAGCTGAGAAACTGACAATATGTCTAGCCTAGTGATGGGCAAATTTATTCGCCGGTGAATAAATTCGCAACACGGCCACGAAAATTCGCTGGCGAAAGTTCGCTGGTGTCCAAAAAAATTGTCGCCGGCGTCAAAAACTAGAAGCCGGTGCCATTTCGCAAATTTTTTGCCGTTTCGTGAATTTTTGGGGCTTCGCTTAAAAATTTGTGAATTTCCTGCGAAATTTACGAAACGTCGAAAAATTCGCAAATGGCGCCGGCATCTCGTATCACCTAGACATTGGAAATTATATTTTTGGCTGAGGGATGCATCAGCGATTGGGGCCTCTGAAAGCAGCTCCACACAGTTTGCCTATGTTTGTAGACAATTAAAGGCAGGATAAAAGTATGTGCAAACAGGGTCACTGCAGTTCTGCTCTATCTCCATATTATACAGAGGGCAATTTCTCATGCAGCTAGATTAAGAAGTGCAGTGAACTTTTTTGCACCAATTTTCATCTTGTGGCATCTTGTGGATTCCGAAGGTGGGACTTAATTGCAACAGACTTTTGAATGAAGTCAGCTTAGGGATATTTTTGTATATTTTGATATCCATTTTGGATGCCGGCGCACATTCGCATAGAAATTCCCGCGTTTCGACGCCAGCGAATAAATTCACAAAAATGCGTGACGGAAAAGATGCTTGCTTCAACACTATTCACACACCCATTGACAATTTTTTCGGCGTTTCACGAATTTCACAGGAAATTCGCGAATTTTTCGTCAAAGCAAAAGGGGAGAAATTCACCCATCACTAGTAATAATAAATCCATGTATTATTTACACTCTTAATTTTGTTACCAATTACTCCTCCAGCTGTCCTTGTCTTTTACCAATTGCCTCCACTGTGTGCCTTAATATGAATTCAATCAGCTGATATTGATTTGTCCAATTTCACAAAGAGAGTAAGTTAAGAAGGTCATTCAAACAATGTACACGTTCCCCACAAATCATGTATGACACTAACACTGAAGGATAATGATATTCAAAAGATAGTTACAGAATGCATCAATCGTACCATTTTTAATCATAATCCAAAAGAAGGACAGGAAGAAGGAAAATGAGGCACTGATAAATGACTCCAATTCAATATGGAATTCTGTGTCACCTGATAAACCAGGTGAAAGTTAATATCTAATGGAGGATTTAGCTTTAGCGGAAGGAAATCATGACTTTTTATTTCTATATCATTGAGTTGTTAGTTTGATGTTTTTTATCCATCACAAAATGCATTTTCTTTTTTTTTTTTTTAAACCTACAACCTGTTCAGTTTTATTGTGTCAGGAAATTACATATTTTTTTGCTGTCCTTCAAACTTCAATTCATGCTTTGGTTGGTCCCAGAATTGCCTTCCTAAACAAATCTGACTGACATTTTTATTCCACACAAAGTGAACGGGTATGAAAAATGATCATAAACAAAACAACAGCGGATCTTTTCACTCAGAAATAGGAGATTGTGGTCCCTGTACAGAGTATATTGTACTTTTTTTCCATTTAGGACTTGAATAAAACTTAAAGGACCAGTAAAGCACACACAAACACAAACATATAACAGCAGTTCTATATATCCTCTAGATGCCAAAAGATCATGACTTAAACTGGCCATAGACTCAAAGATCCGCTCGTTTGGCGACATCACTAACGGCATGGCTATATCGGGGGTAATTCGAACGTTCGGGCGTATGACCGAACACTCAAATTACGATACGCCAAGGGGCTCAGACGGGTTGGTCGGTTAAAAATCAAACCTTCCCGATCGCTATCGTGGCCAGATATCGATCGGGAAGACCCGTCGGAAGCCCCCATACACGGGCAGATAAGCTGTCAAATCGGTCCAAACGATCGATATCTGCCCGTGTATGGCCACCATTACAGTCAAGGTTCCGACATTCTGGTTGCACCTTCTAAGTTCTTTGAGAAAATATGAAGTCAATATTGATACATTTGTACATTTATGTGTTGGGTGCCACTGTGTTTTTAAAAACACATTTTTCACACCAGCAACATTTTGATGCTCAATGCTCATATTTGAATATAGCATTGTTAGGGAGTTATTTATCAAAATCTGATTTTTTTCTGACTTTTCATAACAAAAAAAGTCTGACCAAACTAAAATCCATGATGTGACATTATTTATAAATGATAATATTATTGCAGATTTTTGTCCTGAAAGTCAGAAACACTCCAATTTTTGGTCTAATTCCATCTCAGTCCATAGAAACTAATATTGGATAGGGACCTCTCCATTGACTTACAGTATATACAACCTCGGCAGGTCTGAGATGCTGGGTTTTCAAATTCTGACTTTTTCCATCCTCGGGGTATAATAAATCTGAAAAATTTTATGTTTTTTTTTATAGTAAAAAAAAACTTAGAATTTTTCGAGTTTTTGGCATTTGGACTTTAATAAATAACCACCGTAGTGTCTATCGAGGATCCCATTTAGATTTCTCTCTTTAATTTATCTCCTCTTTTGGACACTAGAGGGGAACTCTTACCTATCCACTAAGGGTTTCTCTTTTCATGGAGCCTTATTTCATGAGTCCACCTTCTCTATCCTGTGCTAATTAAACAAAATAACTAGCCCTGTTCCTTTCATTGTGTTCCCAACTAGGAGATACTCCTCACTATGGCATTCTGCACCAGGTTCTGGACCTCCATTATAGCCTAATGTTTGAGGATGATTGAAAAACTATAAATACCTTCATAGAACTTTCTCTCACTATCCCTAATCCAACCACATTCTCCACCTGAAAGTTGCTTATTTTTTATTTTTCTATGGGAAACAGGGCCGTAACTAGGGGTAGGCAGAGTAGGCATGTGCCTAGGGCACAAAAGCTGGAGGGGGCGCCAGACACGTACCTCCTCTGTGGCCTACCCCATTTCTGGTCCCCTCTCTCCACCTTAACTTCTATTTTGCTGTATATTAGAAGCCCATAAAGCGACCCTAGGACAGGTGAAGCGGAGAGGGGCATGACTGAGGGACGAATAGGCTGTAGTGTGGTTAAATGCATGGTATTATGGGGATTGTAGGAAATGGCATGCATGGTTGAAGGGGATGGGCTTAGGTTATAAATAGAGGGGAGAAAAGCAGGAATTTATTCTTATCTCTGGGACTACATGGATAACCGTGTTTCCCTCCCGCCCGCCCAAAAAATAGGGAGGTTGGGAGTTCAGTCGCAGCTTTGGTGGAATGGGGCTGCTCTACTGGGTAGCCGAAAGGGTAAGGTGAGATTGGCCTAGGGCTAGGCATAGGGGCAAGGAGGCACAGCAGGCATGGAAATAAGTGATGGAGACTTAGCCTTAGGCTGGAGAACGGGTTGGTTAACAGGAATACTGTAAGTTATTGCAAGCTATTGTTAAATGTTATATGCAGCCTTCAGCAGCTTGTGTTTTTACACATGCCAAATGTTACTCATTTTTGGTATATGCAGCCTTCAGCATCCACTGTTTTACACATGTCAAAATATTAATCAGTTGTTAGAAGAATAATGATGGTGTTGGTTTGGTAGATATTTTACATAAGCTTGAATAAGATTATGGAATAAAATATGCTGCGGCCTTTTTCACCCAAAAGTTTATTGTCTTGAGTATTTATGGGGGGGAATGAAGGTGTTGGGCCGACATCGAGTCATACTTAAGTCATGTGCTTCCGTGTGATGATTTGCACATGCACGGGTCCATTCACGCATGCAATTTTTTTTTCTTCCTGGTATTGATATCCCTTTAATGGTCAGAAAAGACAAATGAAACCTTGAAGGATAAAGTAAAATATAAGGTAAATGATAATGCTCTTTACAATACACAGCTTTTCTTATATATAATTTATTTTAAATTCACAGAATTGCAAACATTTGCTTTCTTTATATTGATTCCTTGGCAGAGAGAGGAAAACCAAACTTCGAATTTACATTATACACTGTACTGTATACACACACACAACCATAAATAAATGTCTGCCCAAGGCTGGATATATTCATAAATCTTGCAATGTATACTGATGATAATCAGATGGCAGAGCAGATATATAACATAAATAAAAATACAATGAAATCTGAAGCTTTCCCCAGCTCTTCCTTTACATATGATAAATCAATTCCGCATATTAAAAAAATGCAATTTCTCAAAGACAAGTGCAGGGGGACTGTAAATAATGAAGGGAGAATGATGTGGAATCTAAGCAGTGGATGCAGCCTACTTGTGGACACATTATTCAATCAGATAATGCTTTTCACAAGGAAAAATTATGGTTACCTAACTGGAAATGGGGCAAAAAACAGTAAGTAAAGTACAGATATACAATTAAAGGGGACATGTATTGCAAGCACAAGTCTTTGCTAGCGATGAGCGAAATCTTTTGGCAGACATTGATTCACTGCAAATGTTTTCATTTCAGCAGAAAATTTTAAACTCAGAAAAGAAATGCATGAGAAAATCACAGTGGGAAAAAATGCCATAAAAAATGTTAATTGACCAGTGAATATTGTACAAAAAATGCAGCAAAATAAAATATGTTTAACCCCTTACCTGCCTAGCATGTAGATACTACACTCTTGCAGGAAATTGCTCTAACTTCCAAACACGTAGTTCCCATGTGCTTTACAGCAAATGGTTTCTCTCTGTAATAACTTTGTTTTCCACAGGTGCACCAAATTAGATTTGCCCCAACCCCCCTCATCAATAAGCCATGTCACTCCTGATATGCAATCATTGCAGGACCCGATTTTTAACATCAAGCACTGGAGCACTGGGGAGCTCTGAGTCCCCAGTTGTATGTAGGATACAGCTGCCGCCCCTTAAATTTTCCCAGCCTAGTCCGGGGCCTTTGTGGTCTTGCCACAAATCCAGGCATTCTTAGGATCTTCCTATACACAAAATTGGAAGTAGCCTTTCTTTACACGTTTACACACACAGTAAACCAGGCATGTCCAAAGTGCGGCCCAGGGGCCAATTGCGGCCCTTTATCAAATTTACACTAGCCCTCAGGGTCCATCATGAAATTAATAATAATGCGGCCCGCCAACAAAGTTCGATCAGGAATCACGTAGATGTAGCAGTAATATTTGGGCACATTAGTGAAATGATCTGCCACTTGGTCTATACTGCTGCCTGTGTGCTGAAGGTGTTAGCAATAGACACATACTGGCACATAGAGATGCATTGCTCTTGCATACTTCTTTACTTTACTGTACTTGCACGTCACTACTTCTATTGCACCTTCAGCCCTAAAGAAGTATGAGAGAGCTGTGCATCACTCTGTACCAGTACATGTCTATTGCTAACACCTTCAGCACACAGGCAGAAGTATAGACCAAGTGGCAGATCATTTCACTGCTTTTACGGCTTTGCGATTCCTTGTTTAAATGAGTTAAATGGTTTAAAGAATGTTGGGCTAAATGGTCGGCCCCCACACATTTACCCCTCACCACATCTGGCCCTCATTGCAAAAAGTTTGGACACCCCTGCAGTACACATTTTACCAAAGGTAAAGCTTTCTGGCTTTTTTTTTTATGCACACTTTTGCACACTTCTGTACACATTTATACACTCACATAAACACACTTATTTAACTTTTTTTAGTTCTTCATTTTGTCCTCTTGTTTTTCCCCTAAAACTATTTATTTAACAGCGTGACTATTGTATTGGGTAACTCTGTTCAGCCAGTGTGCAGCCAAGTAGTATGTATAGCACTTGATTCTTTAGCAGAGTGTTCATAGGCTTGCACAATAACAACCAAACTGAATGTATAGTAGTAGTAGCTAGGAAGAGCCTATGAGGCAGGTTAACTGCTCAAAGTGAATTTTATTGTTTGCACAACATGTTTAGAGCCTCCCGGCTCTTTGTCAATGTATATTGGTTTGGTGCAACTGAAGTTTTAAAGTGTACAACAGGACATGACATCACAGTATCCCATACTCTCTGTGCCTCCCTAAGTGAAAGTTAATCAAATTGAGTCCATAGTTCATTCTTAAGTCCAAGGTAAAAAAAGCCATTAGTCCGTGTGAATGATTCCCTTAAGTGTGGAAAGTGTTATAATAAAACAGGTAATTAAAATCAAAACATAAAACGCAACTCAGGTTGAGTAAGACTTTCAAGGTACTGTCACGTATAATTTACACCTACCAATTACTCAATACTGGATTTACTGGATATATATTTATACAAAGCAAAATTTTACATTATAGCAGAGAACATAATATGATCATGCCCATACTTTATCATTAGTAGTATTCAATATTCAGAAAGGAACTATGGCAAGGGTTCAAGATCTGTGAAAGCATAAAACAAATGTATAATTATTGAATATTGAATACTACTAATGTTAAATATATGGGCATGATCATATTATGTTCTCTGCTATAATGTAAAATTTCTCTTTGTATAAGTATATATCCAGTATTGAATAATTGGTAGGTCTAAATTTTATGTGACAGTACCTTGAAAGTCTTACTCAACCTGAGTTGTGTTTTATGTTTTGATTTTAATTACCTGTTTTATTACAGTACCTTCCACACTTCAGGGAATCATTCACAAGGACTAATGGCTTTTTTACTTTGGATTTAAGAATGAACTATGGACTCAATTTGATCATATCATATTTGGTCATATCCTGTTGTACGCTTTAAAACTTCAGTTGCAGTAAACTAATATACACTTGACAAACATTTTGTGCAAACAATAAAATTCACTTTGAGCTTTATGTCCGGATTTCCTGATTTGGAAATTGAAAATAGTGACATGGCGATCAGCCAATTGCTGATCGCCACATCATCAGTCCCGTCCCCGATGTCACCGGCCCTGCCCCTGATGTCCTGTCCTTCCCCTGCCTTCAACATCATCCACCCTGCCCATTTTTCTGGGCTCAGAAAAGGTGGCAACCCTATCCTAGCATGAATGTGGCTCACCGGTAAAAAAGGTTGGGGACCCCTACATTAGGTCATGGCTTGAGGATCTGGCAGCTAATCTTGTGCTACAATAACAGTGTTTCAGGGGCACAATAGCTTAAAGTGGTTTATCCATATGACCATTAAACTAGTGCTTGAACTATAAAGTTCTCTATCATCAATGAAATTGATCATCATCTCTTACTCTTTATACTGAGGTTTAGTTTTTAGTGAGGTTTAGTGTCATTTTAGTTTAATGGACAGTATGTACTTTGGTTCAAATATCCTTTTACAGGGAAAATGGAAAATTGTATCATACTTACCATGAGTTTCCTTTCCTGTCCAACTCCATGTCTTCAGATTCCCATCCCTTTTTGGTAATTTCAAGAAGCTTGTTACTGGACACAGGATTGGGGCTAAGTTGGGTTTCTAAAGAATTGGGGAAGGTCCTTTTAATGGGACCACCGAGGCAGGGCTATACCCAATGAGCATGGCATGGAGTTGGACAGTAAAGGAAAATCACGGTAAGTATAATACAATTTTCAATTTTCTCTAAATTTATTTCCAGGTTTTGTCTCATAGAATTCACATCATAAACCATGATATATGATTTTCTGAATTGAATTGCATCTCAAATTGAATCTTGTCCATGAGTTTTCATGTAATAAATCTTTTTCTCACTGAATTGAATCTGCCCCATAATATGCGATCAGGGACTTTTGTTCACAGATGGTATATTGGCAGTCTTGAAAATTCATAAGCACTATTTTCATTTAGGGTCCGTACATGCCACATGCTTTGGTATATCTATGCATATTGGGTATCAAACTGTTGAGTAGACCAATAGCATGTCTATTTAGGGTGATTTACCTTTATATGTAGCACATTGTGTGAGATAAATGTGGCAAATTATAATATTTTAGGTTTCTCAGAAATCTGCTTAAAAAACCTGCCTTTAGTATAATTTTGCAGTTTGTTAGTTTGGAGTAGAAAGACATAATTACCCATTTCAGATTCATAAGAATGTTAACTTTACATTAGTATGATTTTCGGCAGTCTTGGCACTGTTAGAGAAGCTTACGACGCATAATACGGGGGGCTTTGTTTACATGGAGTGAACCAGCAGCCAATAAAATTCATATGCACTATTTTAATTTGGGGTCTGTACATGCAACATAGTTTGGTATATCAATGCATTTTGGGCATCAAACTGTTCAGTAGAACCTTGGTGTTCATATTTAGAGGGATTCAAAAAATTTTGCCAGTTTGGGAATTTTTTGCTAAAGCGAAATGGGACAGATTCATTCATCACTATATTAAACAGGACGTGCTCCCAGTTTTCAGGGGTCTATGCACTGTTAGGGGTCTTACCACACATAATGCCGTCAGGGGGTTTTGTTTTGCAGAGTGTGAACATTCAGATATACCACTTTTATTTTAGGGTCCCCATGCCACATGTTCAGCAATGCTTATTGAAAATCAACCTTTTCATAAAATCCTAGTTCATATTGTAAGTGTTTAAGCTTTGTATGTAAGAAATTGTTCAAAATAAATTTGGCACTTTGCAATATTTTTAGACAGAAATGTCATAAAATCTGCTAATTTCAGCAAAGCTTTAAAGTTACCTAATGACCTGTAGGAAATAAGATGCTATAAGCTGGAAGCTTTGAAGTCATTTTCAAAAATGGCACAAATTTTTATTTAAAAAAAACTAACTTTAGGAAAGCATTGTAACTTTGTAATTTGGAATAGAAAGACATATTTACCTATTTTAGGTTTGTCAGAATCTGTTCCAAAAATGTATAGTTTTCTAGGATAAACCTTAGTGGCATTTTTGGTAAACAGAAGTATGCAGATTTGTGGAGCAATACTTTGGAAATGTTTAAGGGGCATATTTATCAAGGGTCGAATTTCGAATTGAAAAAAATTCGAAATTCGAATTCAAAAAGATCAACCGAAAGTCGAAGGGTTTTTTTGGTTGAATAGGTCCATTTTCAATCGAATAGGTCCGAATTCGGCCCAATTAGAATCATACGAATCGATCAAATTTGAGTCAAAGTTTTTCCCAAAAAATTGACTCCAATTGACTCCAAATAGGTTCTAGGAGGTCCCCCATAGGCTAAAATAGGTCGAAGTCACATTTTAAGTCACATGATTTTTTTCAAATTCAAATCGAATTTGGACTATTCCCTAGTCGAAGTACACAAAAAATAGCTAGAATTCATTTGAAAATTCACCTCAACCGTGTTGTGTACTGCTGGGATGTTTTGGCCTATACATTAACTAGACATACTGTATTTGTTATTGGCACATTTAGGAGACATGATTTCCAAATCTATTGTATTTTCATAAATAAAAAAGTTATTTCTATATATCAGAAGTTGTATCACAGAAAAATTACTTCAAAAATTGCAAAATGAAAATTTTCAGGTGATTTTTCAGAATTTTCATACATTTTTATAGAAATTGTTAAGAAAAGCTTTGATGTTTGGTACTATGGTATGGAGTAGAAAGACATGGTTACCCATTTTAGATTCGGCAGAATGTGTACTTTTTCAGAAATACATGGTTTCCTGGGGGAAACCTACTGTACCAGGATTTGTTGGCCCATATTCTGGGTAGTGCTTTGAAAATTTGGTAATGTACTCCTGGGAATTTTTGATCTATAGAAGTCAGAAATCTCCATAAAACTATACATATCTGGTATTGACATGTTCCAGACACATACAACTTTCCAAATCAGTAGCATATTTGTGCATAAATCTGGTATAAATCACATTTTTCAAAAAATAAATTGGTATTTCTAGCTCTAAATCTTGTTCCAGAAGTGGAAATACACAAAAACACAGGCAGATTTAGAAAGCTTGGGTTCTCCTGAAAAAATAATGTATCATTTTCCTACTTACACAAAAAATCTCCCCTAGAAAATGCCCCTTAAGTGAGAGAGCACAAAATCTTAAAAAAATGGCTTGCACTGAGTGCAAAGGAAATGGGAAACTCTTCTGGCACTTAAAGGGTTATAAAGCTGATTTATGAATTATCAAATTTGAGTTTTTTCACAAATATCATTAAATTTAGAAGTGTGGGACAGTGGTATGAAAAACTAATGGGGAAGGTGTGGGATAGATTGGGATGCAGCATGGATAACTGGAATGAATACATCATTTGATCTCTGTCAATCATGTTTTTCCGAGTCTGTGGGATTTTTAATTGGTGATGAAGATGAAGGAAATTCGTTGCCATGCTTTTCTATGCTCAATGTAGTGGTTTGTTCCCATAATTCTGGCATAATTGTAGCTACAAAGGGAGATACAAACAATGGAAATTGTTGCAAAAAGAAAAAAATTAAACACAACATTGGCCCTTTAAGAACTCGACTATTCTTCACCTTAAACCTGCCAAATTGCTGTTTTAGCCTACGGAAGACATCCTGGGATAAATTTGGAGTTGTTTGCAGTCTTCCTGACATTCGAGTTTTTTACAGAATTGAAATCCGAATGGAATTCCATTCAAGTTAAATTCGAATTTTCGGGTCGATTCTATTCACCCTAGTTTGCCAAATTCAATTTTTTTAATAAATTGGTCAAATTTCAAGTTCATGGAAGTTTATGGGAGTTTTAAATAACTCCCATGAATTCGACCCTTGATAAATTTACCCCTATTTGTGGATCTCCATAAACAGATCAGATCAATGCAGCATTAATGCACAAGGTAAATCTGATTTAGGCTTTCAATTTTCTCTTGCTTTTTTACAGTAAATCAGCTCTATAAATCTAAATTTCTTCCTTTTTCTTCAGTGTGAAGTTTCATGTGGGAATGTAGACAATGATTCTATTTCTAACATGTCTTGCAACATATGCTACAGTGATAGCTAACCTTTATGAAAAGTCATAGAAACCTTCTGCCACAAACCCATTGTTTGCTCACCTTTAGCAAATGTCATTCTGTTTAGTTTTAAAGTAATGAGATTGGAATTTAACATCAAAGAAAATGTCAATTAGCTTTGAAGTGATTCGGCATACTAGAGGAAACTGTTCCTACATTTAACATTAACTAAAAGCAAAGAGTTTTTGGCCTACAAATGAGATTCTAGATAAGAATTTTATAAAAGATGACTCTTTATAGATAAGCAAGGGAGTTAACATTTCTAAATTATAATCATGGTTCAGGGATTGTGACTGTTTTTTCCACAACTTGAAAAAAATCATTGCAAAAAAGTACTTATTTGAGTATTTATTAGTTTGAGTTCTTGTACAGGTATGGGAACTAGTGATGGGTAAATAAATTCGTTTGGCACAAATTTGCGGTGAATCTCTGTGTTTCACCACTGGTGAATAAATTTGCGAATCTCCCGCAAAAATTAGCTGGCGTCAATTTCGAAATTTTTTTGTGAAAACGTTCGAATTTGATAATTTTTTGGTAAAAACTTTCAAATTTCATGATTTTTTTCGTGAACTTTCGGATTTCACGATTTTTCACCATTTCGCAAATTTTTTGGCGAAGCAAAACGGGAGAAATTTGCCCATCACTAATGGGAACTCCAAATAAAGTTTTTTAACAAGTCAGTTTTGGAAAAATGTATAGACTAATGTAATTTTTGTGGTGTTTGAGTATTTTAGCAAATAAACACAATTAAGGTTTTGTGATTGGGGTTTTTCTTAAATATGCAGCATTTGAATATAACAACAAACTCACTTGACATAAAAACCTTGATCAAGTTTATTGTTGCAATTCCTTTTTTTTTTTTTTTTAATTTAATTGGACTCCCTCTCTGCTCTGCTTTTATTTCCTTTTTGTAACCAATTTGTGTCATGGGCAATACTTCTTTTCCATTACAATATTTGTGTCGACTCACAAATTCGAATTTAAGAGCCCCAACTCGAATGTAAATTCAAATGTGAAATTTATTACACCTCAGCCATGGAAACAGTTATAATTTGAATATTCTCCACCTAAAACATGCCAAGTTCATTTAAAAGTCAATGGTAGATGTCCTTTGAACCATTTGAATATGTTAATTGCCTTCCTGACATTCAAGTTTTTCTTCGGGAGAAAAATCTATTTGAATTCGATTAAAATTCAATTCGAATTTACGGGTTGAGACTATTCGATCTAATATTAGACATTCCAAGCTTTTCATAAATAACCTCCCATTCGAGTTTTGAGTACATTCAAATTGATTAGAGTAAAAAAAAATATTTGAAATTCGACCTTTGATATATAACCCCCTAAATGTTGCTGCTTAAATGTATTAGAACCAACAAAGGAATAACAGCGATTAAGGGGCAGATTTATTAATGTTTGAATGGTAAATTTGAATTCAAATTTGAATTTTTTTTTTTTTTTGTCAAAACTCACAAATTCTAATTTAAAATCAGCAACTCTAATGTAAATTTGAGATTTATCACACCTAGACCCTGAAAACCATTTAAACATTCTTTTGTTGCTTTTGGAGGGCAGAAACTTGAACCATTATGCAATGAAAACTGTCCATTTCACAAGCAGAAAAATTATTATTGTGCAGTTAATTATTAATTTATTATATTTCATTTAATTTTAGATTTTTCATCTATGCCAGTAAGATTGCAGTGGCCAATTTCTAATCCCTTCTGCACCATCCCAAGTGGCATAAGAAATAAAAAAAATTATGACCCAAATGTAAAAAGAACTTGTAACAGGTTTCTGTTTGAAGAGCATGAAAAAAATTGTGTTGCCTGGATGAGTTGCGACGCAATAGCCTTAGAGGGCGAAATGAGATTTTCTGCTCTGAAACCTTACAGATTGTACACAAAGAGATGGAGAAACAAAGGTGCAACAGGGTCTGAATCTTATTTCATTTGCCTCTTCAAGGGAAATAAGAATGTACAGTATTGATGTTTTTATGGAAAACGAATAGAATATTTGAGCAGTGTTGTCAACAGCCGAGAAACATTTTGCAATATTTTCTCAAGTCATAGTGATGCTTTAAAGCTCAAGAGTCATTAGTATGTTAAAAAGTCTATAAATGATATGGGAAAAAAAGCATTTTTCATGAAAATATGATTTCTTTTTTGTCTCTGCTTGATTGAACTTGCTCTTCTCAAAGTGATTTAGAGGTGTTTGTGGTGCAGGCTTGAGGAAAATAATGTAAAATTTGCAAAATACAAAAATAGGCATGGTGTGAATCAGAAGCCATTTGTAACATTTAAAGAGCTTTACAGACATTTTAGCCACAAAGTTCATTCCCTTTATTTATAGGGAATGGGCTTTTATAACCTGTTCTGTTGAAGAAATCCAAGTATCCAGTTGTTATTAGAAAATGAATGGTTCAGTAATTCAGTAAAGAAATTTAATTCTTCAATTCAGTAAAGAAAAAATAAGAGTGAAAGGTTTGTAAGCACCAGGACATGCATTAAAGTCAATGGGCGCCTAGTAATTGTCGCCGGCATCAGAATTATCACTGGCAACAGAATTTTTGCTGCAATTTCGCAAATTCGCACCTGCCGAATAAATTCGCCCATCACTAGTAAGCAATTCTTAAAGATGCACAATGCGCTTTTAGAAGCCTTTAGAAGAGGTAATGTATCATTTGGTCTCTGCCTATCATGTTTTTACATTGGATTCGTGAGAAATGAAGGAAATTCTCCAGCAAGTTCTAAGCTTTGTAGAGTTTATGAGGTATGCTAAATGGGGCATAACTGTAAGGGTGGTCACAAGCTTGAGCAAACCCACTGTTTGGAAACTTTAACAGAATTTACATGACCTCATTATTTGCTTTTCTTTAGCCAAAAACTATTTTCACAACTAGAACTATTTCATTTTATTACATTTTCACCCACCTTCCTTCATACCTGGGGCTGAGACGAGGTCACTTTAATATATTGTGCTCTCTACAGTTCTACACAAGTGGAGCCAAAGGGCATAAAATGCATTAATACCCACAGCATTTATGAGCAGAAGTGCAGTGCACGTGTTACCATACTTTTTACCCATAATCCAGTATTTTTCCAATAATTATTGCATACGTAATTGTACCCACAGCAGGAAGATGCACAATTGGGGCTTATTTACTGACATTCAAATTTCCTTCTTTGTGATTTTCCTATGTTTCCTAAAAACTTGATATTTATTAAGCGTAAAAAAACCCACGAAAAATTCTTACAAAAATTTGTAAGGTAAAAGTTGTCAAAGTTCTATTGAAGTCAATGGGAGTTCCACTGATCCTTTTTAAATCAATTTGGGCTTTTAAAGGTTTTCCCACTTTATTTTTGTTAGGAATTATCTGAAAAACTTGAATTTTTTTTTTCATTTGTTCTTTTTAAATTCGGATCTTTTAATAAACTCCAGTGCATTTGTGGTTTTAGAGTAAGTGAGATCAATTGTGGTTTCAAAAACCTCTAAAACCATTAAAATGAGACTGTTGACAAATAAGCCTCAATTGTGTCTGATGTCTTAAAATGAGCACTTTGACATGAATCTGATGCAACTGCGCTAAACTTTTGTGGAGTTGTAATTTTGTAATTGTGTTTAGTATCAAAAAATCACTTATATGTGATACATTGGGTGCAAGGATGGCATGTTTGTTGACACAGGCCACTGTATGAACCCTGAAGGTTTCATCACCTTTTGAGGTGGTGTAGTTTAAGGGTAGTTTCTCCAGCCTGACTAGGTGCATTTATGCAAGGGTGCAAGTTGTGTCTGTAGGCATAATATACAAAGGGAGCTCCTCAAAGCAATTGTTATTCTAGGGCTCCCATTTATCTGCAGCATCTGTACTTTGCAGCTGGTACTTTATTTAACAATGCATCATTTTTAGAAAAGGCTCAATTATATACAGTAGATGTAAATGCTGTTTTAAGTGCATGTGAAATAGGAAATAATTAGCATCAAGCTCTTGTGCTTGCATTTGTAAATAAGCCCAACTGGTGTTTACATTCATAGCATTCCCATCAGGGCATAAGTACACAAATATGCAACCTTCAATATAAAGCCATTTTTTGTAAATTCTTTATATTGGATTTTTTATACAAAGTAAATGGGAGGAAATACAATGATTGAAATCTTTGATCTAGGCCCTTAATTCTAATCCAAAATTGATCAGACCGCCCTGTGGTCCAGTTCCAGTCCAGAAACCGCCAGCTTAAGTATCTGCTAATTAAAGGGAAAGTCGTGCTCATGTTCATCTGAATCTACAGGCAACAGGTTTGAAAATGTTTCATATCAACACATGTTCCTCATCAACATAACCACTAGTTACGTTCCTGACTTTCCATCACTGGACAGTATAAGTGTTCAATTCATTTGGTAATGAATTATATTATGTAATATCTATTATACAAACTTTACCTTGTGCCTAGTTTAATTATATAAATGCCATCACACCTCTATCTTTGAAAATATTGGCTTGTAACTCCAAGTAGCAGCAAGCTAATATCTTTATCACTTGAAGGGAAAGCCTTTAAGCCTTTGATTGTGCAGCGTTTTCATTCATAATTTATAAGAAATGAAACAGATGGTTGATTCAGCAGTCTTTTCTCCTGCAAAAAATTTAATATAATTTACCAGGGCGCAGAGCTTTCTTACAGCATTAATTCTCAACCTGCACCACCAGGATATCATTCCCATAGCACTGAATTGAGGAGTAGGCCTGTGTGATCAGTCTGCTGCGAACAACACAGAAAAATAATTTTAAAGGAGAACTTCTTATGTTTTTTTTTTTACAAAATAAAAGAAAATAATATTCTAATCTCCAATAACAAAATAATATTCTAACTCACCAATAACACCATTATGTTCTATAGATCTTATCAGTTATCTACTGTGTAACCTGAGCCTTTTCTCCTTTGAATGGCTGCCCCCTTTGCTACACAGCAGCTTATTGATATAAACAATAGTAGTGTTTCTGAAGCAAACACAGCAGTTGTGAGGACTCACCCTGGTGGTCTAGTGGGCCTGCGGGGACACCCACCGCGCCTTTGGTGGGTACGCCCATCAAGTTGATCTTCTCCTCTCAGTTGTCGGCTTCTCTATGGAGCACCTCCGGTTTTAGTGTGTCGCGAGCGGCATGTCGTCATCACAATGGCGCGAAATTCAAATATTTAAAGGGGCTCTGTGCACAAACTCATTGCCTGTTGTCCTTGAACCGACCCGGCCTGTTTGACCTTGCTTGAACTCTGCCTGCACAGACCCCGGCCTGTCTGACTACGCTTTGTCTTTTCTAAAAACTGTGCCTATTGTCCAAAGACTTTATAACGATCGTGCCCCTTTGCTTGTCCAGAACTTTTTCTTGGCTCCCCTCTTATTAATACCTGGCGGCATCCAATTAATGGAGGGCTCCTACCGAAGTGAAAGACGGATGCTACAGGCAGAAGTTCTGGATTTTGGCAGCCAGTCGTGACAGCAGTTTTACCAATGCAGGACAACACTTCATTATATTTTTATTGCTTTAACTTTTTGATGATACTATTCCTTTAACTGCCAGAGGTGGGCCACTTAAAATGTGTTCTGGTGGTCTGGTGGTTAAGTGAATGTAAGGTCACAGAGTAGTGTTATAGCTGTTAAAGAAAGATGTGTATCTTTGCCATATTACATAGGAAAAGAAAAAGTCACAGGTTTTAGCAGTGGCATTACTATGGTAAGAGAAGGAAAGGGGCTTTCCAAGACAACTCACAAGAAGTTCTATTTACTTTTATACATAACTTTTATTACAAGAGCTATAACAATAGATACTACAGTAATTGTTCCAATAAACGTCGGCCTTGAATTTAACAACTGAACTCTCCAGAACAATGGACACTAATTCCAACTGAGCGGCTTGCCTTTAAACTCATTAAAGTCATGAGCCCCTTATTAAGAGATGGTCTAATAAAGCTGAATTAATTGTGCAAAAATAACATGATCTGAATTTGCTCTTCTGAAATTGTGCAGAACGGTATACCAAGTACATTAACTTACAATCTTGGAGGAAGAATTGTGGGCGAATAGGAATGATGAATTTCTTACTATTTTCCAAGCTCGTGTGTTCTGGGAAATTGAGATCATTTTTCATTTCATTCCATTCCAATAGGCCGTACTGATAAATTAGCAGATAGCTATGTCATGTTAATAAGTGCAGAGGGAAAGAATATTAACGAGATGTAGTGGACTTTTACAGGCATATTCATATCCTTGCTACATGATAGTCTCCTCAAAAAGTTTAAATTGCTCCTTAGTACTCCTTAGTATTAAAGGAGGTATTTGAAATAAATAAATATATATATTTATTATTTAATATGCTAGAGGGGTTCTTGGTTCTGCTTCACCTAAGCTTTCTTATCTTACCAACAATCCTAGTTAAATGTCACCATACCTGCAGCTATACTGTCAGTTTAAATAAGCCTTTTCAATTAAGGATCATTGGTCCTGCTCTGTGTCTTGTAAGAAAGTATATCTAAAACTCCTGTCATAAAGCAAGACCAAGTTTTCTAAAAGTAGAGGCAGCCACATGATTATCAGGAATGCTTCTGTATCACCACAGAGATATTGCTCTTTCAGTTCTTTCAGCGGCTTAATAAATATATTCACAACAATACAAAATGTTCCGATTTACAACTGACACTTTCTATACGAGGAAAGGTAAATTCAGCAGCCGTAACCCCCTCCCCTTCAATCCATTGCTCTTGGTCTCAATTATTTGTAGTACTTTAAATGCATATTCCACGTTGATCAAAAAATAAAAGGGAGTAAGATTTGGCAAATCTGTTTCATATGGTGTTCTACATCCAAATATATTGCATAAGTTATTTGTGTATGTCATCACAAATCCAATACGAGGCAATGCTTTGAGATTTAACAGCATCGGATTTTTATTATATGAATTTTTTATTCTTACAGCATTAAGGAAAAACGTGACTCATACTAATGCAGTAGAAAACGTGTTTGTTTATGGCTGGTGTCTATGGTTTTGCCTACTTACAGGATACTTATGGGTTAAATCTTGCATTCCTTTAGAATTAAACTGCGCCATTCGATTTGTATACTCAAATGGCTCAGCATTTGCATTTAAAAGGATTTTTATTTTAGAAAATATAAACTTTTCATGTGTCATGTCTGAAGATATAATATACCTCAATCGGAATTTGGCAGGTGCTATAGAAAATTTTAGCTGCCTTTCATTTTATCCAAAGACTTTTAGATGTCCAATGAAAATGTAAAACAGAGTTTGCAATAATGCCGAAGAGACACTTGGAAGGCAGAGAAGTGACACTTGGAAAAATGTCTTTGTCGTAATGACTTCTTGGTTATGCAATGAGGTACAATAACAAATCTCTACTAAACAGTCAAATGCTGTGAGACTGATTTATCAGTCTCTGAATTTGACTTTTTTTCTAAATTCAATCATGATCTTGATCACATTTTGTTTCTTGACCTTAAATAAAAAAAATCTAAATTCCATTCATTTGTTGAAAATAAACTGCATTTAAACTTTAATGAATGTGCCCCTTAATGCTACAATAATTAGTAGCTCTGCATCTCAGTATCAGAGCAACAACCATAGCTTGTTAGATATTACTTGTAATTCTGAAGGAGGCTCTAACTCTGCTCAACCCTTTCCCATTCTTCACCTACTTCTATCCAATCAGGGTCACTCTAGCAGTGGCCAATGTCCTCCTTACAAATGCAAAATCAAGTTCACTCCACACAGCTTATCTATCTTGTGAGCACCATAGCTATAGCGGAGGGGGAATCCAAAATGCTGACTCTTTCTAACTTGGGCTGTGTGTAATGTATACTGCACAGCATTAAATTCTATATAGCTATAATGTCAGTGGAAGGAAATATTGGTAATCAATACTGAATGAAACTCCCAATGCCATTGTCATGAGTTATACACTGTGCATGTTATTTTCGTTTGTAATTCATATCCCACTGTGCCTACTACTAAATACTTTAAGCATCGCAGATAATGAATCTCCCTCTCTTTAAAATGTTATTGCCAAATATTAATGCTGCAACCAAAGTCTTATTATAATTAATGTGAAAGGACTATGAATAAAAATTGCTCATTATTTCCAATGTTTCCAATAGCAAAATCAAATAGTGTTTTATTGGAAATGTCCTTACCAGCTAATTCCTACCCAGTGCATACCATCTTATAAATGTTATTAGCAACATTGAATTGTGTGCTGCTTTTTGTTTTACTAATTCCATAAACATTACTGACATCCTTCAATTCGAAGGATTTTAATCCATCGATCGAACGATTTTTCTTTGACAAAAAAAAGATTGCAAAGCCTATGGGGACCTTCCCCATGGGCTAACATTGACTTCGGTAGGTTTTAGGTGGCGAACTAGGGGGTCGAAGTTTTTTTTTTAAAGAGACAGTACTTCGACTATCGAATGGTCGAATAGTCGAACAATTTTTAGTTTGAATCGTTCGATTCGAAGTCGAAGTCTTAGTCGAAGGTCGAAGTAGCCAATTCGATGGTCGAAGTAGCCAAAAAAAACATTCGAAATTCAAAGGTTTTTTTCATTCTTTTCCTTCACTCGAACTAAGTAAATGGGCCCCTAAGTATCTATTTTGTACAAAACATCTAATCTTTGAGCGTGAGAATGTTGTCACTTACCCCTTGCAAAGGTACAGTATATCTGTCGCTAGGGTTGCTTAATGCTGTTTTACATTATTTGATCACCCTAAAAAACCTTTCAGAGTAATGAAACATTATTTGTTTATATATAAAACCCTCTCTAAGTACATTTAGTGCCATTAAGATTTCCATTTGTTAAACTGGTCCAATAAAGTAAATTTTCTGGGGAGAAAAATACAAATCCTGTTAGACATTTTGACTCTGTAATGCACTGGCTTTGGCCAAATGATAGATGTACCAGTGACTAACAAAAGGTTGGGGGTAATGATTCTGCAGATGTTCTCAATTCAATGTCTTGAATAGACCTAAATAAATCCCAAATGTGCATCCCAAGTTACAGTTCTTGAGGCAACATTAAGGAGAAACATAATTCTCCCCAAACTGGCTACAAGAAATGCCCATCTTTGTGCATATGCATCTCAAACCACATGGAGATTGTTCTTTAGGGATGATTGAATATTGAAGAATCAGCTCAGCTACTTCACTACCAACAATGTGTATTTTTGGATGATACTGGCCAGAGCTTTATTTATTAACAACACAGTATTCATATACAGACACAAGAATGCTTAATAAATAACCATTCTAAGCATTACAGAAGTTTAACATTGCATAACAACCAATTACATAACAGTGTAGAAAAATTATAACATTAGATGAATAAACCTGGGCCCCCTGTCAGACTGCCCTTCCAATGCCAACTAGTCACAATCCCTAGTACAGAGAACATGCACAACACTGACCAATTGTCACAACTATAATGAAATATTCCATTCCTCTAAAGGCAACAGAGTCCTAGATGAGTTATTACCATGGTTACCCACCTTAAGGGTATTCCATATCTTTTCATTCATTCCAGACCATGCCAATCACACTATCAGACTGATAAGGACATGCATATAATAGCTGTGGCTTGTTAAAATCTTAATTTATAGTTTGAACCTAACAACCCATAATCTAAATAAAACTGTTATACCCATGCCTCCCACAGTCACACTAGGGACAGCTAGATCCTACAAACCAACAAAGCAAAAACACTTCCCCAGTCCTAGAGAGGACTGTTAGGGGACTTCTTGCGCTTGGTGCTGTTTCCTACACAAACAGAAGCTAACTGACTCCACCTTGGGACTTATTGTACTGAACACGCCACCTCCGCCATCTAACCATTTCCTTGTATTTCATTAAATTACGCCGATCCTCACTAAGTAGGCTTTTGACACCCTTCCTCTTCTGTTTTGTCCAGTCTCCAGGGCTCACTTTGCTGACTAGGTTATTCTATTTGTTTGTGAGGATATCTTCAAAATGTGCTCCATTTGAAAATATATATCTAAATATGAACATATTACAGCTGGTCTCTTTTTATAGGAGAGGGGTCAAGCCTCCTTTAAACTCCATTATTCTTCACCTGTAACATGATTAGATTACATGTGAGACTGTTGACAATTAATTTGATTATATGATACATTTTCAGTTGAGGTATGTTAAGGCCGGTGACCTTTATACCATTGTTGCAATTACAGCTCTACTGTAGATTTTCACTTTAGAAATGAGTTAATTCAGGCATGTTATGTGATATATGACAGCACATCACTATTTAAACCTTTGCTAAAATGGTGAAAGAGTAATTAAGTCTTGACAGAACCTTTTTTTTTCAATTAATGTTGCTGAGATACTGAGAATGAATAGGTCTATGACTTGTTCCAGTTCTAAACTGACTGGTGGAAATAATATATTTTAAACTAATCTTTAACTTTGCTTTATTAAAAATAAAATCTAAGTCCTCAAGAGACAGAGGTCAACCACACGTCAAACAATGCATGACTCCAGTTCTCATTTTTTTAAGGAGCATAATAACTTTCATTAGAAAGTAGAACTGTCATCTATAGACACTGCTGCCTAAGGCATCTACTGTTCTCACTGGAAATTTATGTAAAAGGAAAATCTACCTTGAAACATTCGGTGCTATCTCAGATATTTCTTTTTCTTGAAGTCCTGAAAATCCCATATAATGAAATCTATGTAAATGGCTCCTTGGGGTTTTAGCTGTCGGTATGTGGAGGCATTTTATGAGAATTTACAAGTGAGGACTGCTGTCTTTGTTGGGTAGTCTTCTAACTGGTGGCTTTAAATCACTTATTGTGTATCCACAATGGTTACAAAAAATCCAAAACTGTAAGTAAATGTTATATTTCATAAAAACATCTCTACTTGGTAAGCAGTCGTGTCAGGTATAGTCTGGAATTAAACTCTGGACTTTGTCTTGAGCCGTACCTGCACTAATCACTGAGCCACTGGTGGCTTTCTAATGGTAATGTTTTCTTTCCCTGCTGCACCTCCAGTATTCCCAATCAATTAATTTAGGGGCTTTATAAGCCTGCTTCTTGCAATAACGCTCCTAAGCCAGATCCAGCCTGCTTCTTGTTTCGGTCTTGTCCTGGACCTGAGTCCTTTTTTGTTTTTGCCTTGATTCCTGTTTGTGGTTCCTGAGCTCCTAGTCATTGCCTTGTTCCTGTGTGCTCATTCCTGATCCTTGTCTGTTTACAGCTGACCTCCTGGTCCTGGTCAGACTTCCCTTGTTTGCTGACTGCCCAGAGTTTCAACCTGTTTAATAGACCCTCCTTGCTAGCTGCCTGTCTTTGACCACTGGCCTGGTAAAATAAACTTTCTAAATAATTGTATGTTTGACTGTTACCTTCAAAACAAGTAGCAGAGCATTTAGGTTTTCAATCAAAATTCTTGTGTTGCACCTCCGCCGCAGATGCTGTAGTAGTATCCAAAATTATAAAGTTCACAAGAAAAGGCAATGCTGCAGGGTTAACTGCTCAAACTTCAGTGTTTATTGTCAACACAACATGTTTCCCACCCTGTGAGGCTCTTTGTCAAGTGTGAACACTTGACACTTGACAAAGAGCCTCACAGGGCTCGAAACATGTTGTGTTGGCAATAAACACTGAAGTTTGAGCAGTTAACCCTGCAGCATTGCCTTTTCTTGTGAACTTTATAACTTGTGTATTTCATTTACCTTGCATTGAACCTGCAACATTGTTTCCTGATTCAATAGTAAATCCTTTTTCTTCTTAACATGTCTTCTGCTTATTATCCTGTATTACCCTTGTTACGCAGCACATACAGAGGGCTCTTATCTGTCAGCCCCTCACCGTGGCTAAACCTGACAATATGAGATCACAGAAGCGAATTGGACTACTGTGAAAAAAATGATGGCTAAATACATTATAAATTAAAATGCTGAGCAAACATAATGAATAACGAGCAACCATGCTACCTGGTCGTCAGTTCTTCCAATTTTCGCGGCGGTTTCCCGAATTTATACGCCAGTGGTGAATCGCGGGAATCGACTGTGAATTTGCGCCTGGCGAATAAATTTCGCCCATCACTATTCAAAAGTCAGCTTGGAATAGTACACGCACAAAAACCATAATGGGGCCAGGTGAGCACTCTATCCAGGTTCCCAAACGCTCCACTCTGGTCACGTGGATAAATCAGATTCAAGAATGAATGCGCACACGTTGGTGAACTTCTTTGGATAGACTCCACATATGAAAATGACTGTATAAAATATTTTCCTTTATTGAATCTCATTAAAATCACAAAATCCAGAAGTGCAAGGCAGGGGAGTGCATGGCTCTATGCGTTTCGTGACTGCAAGGTCACTTCATCAGAAGCCAACACCACCCCCTGCTGACAACACATTTATGCATATTCGTTAATTAAATAAGTAAAAACACCAGATGATGAATATCAATCTAGTTAAAAACATGGTAGTCACAAATTGCATAATTCTCAAATTATACATATGTATTAGAATTTTCTTATATATATATATAGAAATATATCATATAAATAAATAATTAATTAAATATGTATAATTAAATGTCAGAAATAGGGTTACTTATAAAGAACAAAACACTCCAAAGCACTCAGAGAGAATAATATCGATGCAATGCCGGTATAAATGAGTAATTAGAGAAGGAAAAAGAAAAAGAACGAAAAAATTGTACAAAAAAGACCAAAAAGAAAGCATATAAAAAGGAGACCTGAAAGACGTATGAGTGAAAATGTATATATATCCAGATCCATATGGACATGCGTATATAGATGTGTATGTGATAAAAGGACAATAGAACATGTGAAAATCGTAAAAATTCTAGTCTATGAAGCAATTAAGTTCCCATTCCCTATTAAGACCACTAGGTGTCACCGTATCAAGAGAAAAGATCCAATAGGCTTCTTTCTTCAAAAGGCCTTTCTCTATGTCTCCCTTCCTAGTCCCCAGAACCGCTTTGTCAATGACCTGAAACGATATACATTTTCTACCTCCATGTTGTTCTATCAAATGTTTAGCTATAGCCGAACTCTTGTCACCCTTCATTGTTCCATTCATGTGCTCAGAGATGCGTTTCCTCACTGGTCTATTCGTTTTGCCTACGTACTGCAAACCGCAAATGCAGGTGGCCAGGTATACCACATCTTTCGTTCCACAATTGGCATAAAACCTAATGTCATGTTTATATGAATTATTCCTGGAAACAAAAAATGTTGACGGATTCATCAAATTACAGGCCTGACATCGTGATCTACTATTCAAAAGTCACTCTGCTTAGGACATGAGAAGTTATCTGAACAGCAGAAGAATTCTTTCTTTCTTTTTTAAAATTTTGTCCAAACTGTAGCACGGCTGGAAATACTAACCAAGAGGTTATTAGCAGTATGAAATGTTGCACAAAAAAACGATTAGAGTTTCTGAACCATTTTACATTAATTTGTTTTGAAGGTTTACATTTCCTTTTTTAAAGGGGCCTTTTTTTGTTCAATACATTTTCTTGGTGGGTGAGGGTGTGGGTTGATTTTCACATTCTTTTCTTACAAGCCAAATTGCCTGGCAACTGCTCTGATAATATTAGCACACGGCATAGTTATTAACATTTATGGCCAGTTTTATTAAGGTTAAATTGAAAATTCAAATTTTAATTTACATTTTTTTTATGGTCAAAATTGTCAAATTCGACTAAGGAATTATTCAAACTCAATTCAAGTTTTTAAAAAACTCAAATTTGATTTTCGAGATTTATCAAAGTCTGCCCCTTTAAGAATTCAAATTTGACTATTTGCCACCTAAAACCTGCCGAATTCCTGTATAAGTTAATGGAAGAGGTCCAGTGACCAATTTGAAGATGTTTGCAGCCTTCCTGGCATTCAAGTTTGTTTTAGAGACAAAACTTCAATCGAGTTTGGTCAAATTCTAATCAAATTTGATTTGGGTTTTTGGGTTGGTAAAATTCGTCTGAGTTTTACATATTCAATTGTTTTAATAGATATTCAAATATTTGAATTTCAAGTAGAATCGAATTCATGTGAAGTTAGAAAACATGAATTCGAAATTTGACCCTTGATAAATGTGCCTCTTAATGTGACTGTAAAGGCTTTGTACTGGTTTGGAAATTGAAATGTGTTTATGAAACATTTCACTTTTCTTCTAAGATTGACTAAAAGAAATGTTTGTTTTTTTTAACAACTGATTGTTTGAAGACCTTTCATAATTCTCCAGGTTGTCCAAAAGAGAACAGAAAAGCATGAATTAAATCTGACAATTCTAGTTATTTTTACATGTTTTCATCTAAGCTCAAATCAAATGCAATGGCATGCTGCAAGTTGAAGCATTTTTCACATTGTAATCAATAATTGATTATATCTCTCGAAATGTCAAGTCAATTATGAAGAAAGTTTCTACATTACGTTTTATTATGCAAACTCCTAATGTTTACAAATGTGGAAAAAACTATACAGTACTATATGGTTGCAACATTTTATACAGGTATGTAGGTTAAAACACCCCAAATGGGAAGGTCCTTACACAATGGATTTTCCCTGATCCCAAAATAGTATTTATGCTGGTACTAGAGATGTATGGATGGATTTTGCGAGCTGTCACAGAAGAATGTATTTCCTTTGTGGGCTTTGTAGTGATAACAGTTTGTAGCTTCCAGGATGCCATTGTTTAAAGGCCAGAAATTTGACATACTTGGCATACACGACAAACTTGGTTCAGTGAATTCACATTTGAAGGTTGAATAAGACACAAACTGTCCAATCTACTGGTGGAACACCTATCCAGGAAGAGGTAGACCACCAGCCACTTAGACGGTGTCAGCTCCACTGCATCTTTTTTTTTAGTTTTGTATTATTTGTTAGGTCTTACTGAGGTTTAACATACTGAAAATTCAACATACCAACACAGTACAACCTCAGTTCCCTTCCACCATCATAAAGCTGAACTTGTCAATAACCTACTGTACTTTACACATGAACCAATTGTGTTAATTTTAAGATTTGCAGAAATCACAGTCATGTTTTTCACCTAAATTTATCCTGCAGGAGCAGATCCACTCCATGTTGATGAAAAGGGATGTTGCGATGATCGCAGTGTGCAATGGTTTTGGCGCATGTGCAATGCGCTTAAAAGGATGCCAAAGGCCTGCACTTCCTTGCAAAGTGATCATTGCCTTCTAGCGTGACTCTGAGCCTTGCTGAAAAATGTTGGTAAGATGGCGGTTGGCAGCAACCTGTCTCGACAAAACTTCATTTGGCTGCCTGTAAGAACCCACCCTGCTGCCCTTTTTGGGGCATGACTTGCATCAGCTCATAGTTGGCCTTGCTAAATTGTTTCACAAAGACAGGGTTCTGTAGATAGCTTGAAAAAAGCATTTGGGAAGCTGATTGGCAAAGGCAGCCCAAAGAAAAGGCATCTTCTGCCAAAGGTACTTGCCGGGGCCTTTGGGTGTGAAACAAGGCAATTTACTGCATGCACTATTGAACAGATGTGTGGGGATGAATCCTGTACCTAGCAAAGAGGGGACTGGCACTAACCTGGCAGCTGTAGCCTTTGCTAAAAATGGCTCTATTTGGCTACCCCTTTATCTTACAGGGGTTACCCCCCCCCCTCTGCAGAGCCTAGAACTGCATGGTGCAGTTCCGAATGACCATACGAATCGGATGACTTCTTGTGCCTTTACATTGAAAAGGTGGGGGTGAAGATAGCCTTCCTTGGATAGGAGGGGCAAGCTGTCTGTGGCATGCCTTACATAAGCATGTAGTTGACCTTGATAAATTGTTACCAAAAAGACAGGGTTCTGTAGATAGTTTGAAAAAAAGCATTTGAGAAGCTGATTAGTAGAGGCAGCTTTGGCGCATTACCAAAATGTAAATATTGGTTACTCATTAATATAGCCCAAAGAAAAGGCAACTTCCACCAAAAGGTACCCACCGGGGCTAAAACCCCAGGCCCTTTGAGGGGAGAAATGAGGCAATTGGCTGCATGTGCCATAGAACAGACCTGTGGGAAAGCCAGTTTTGATGACTCCAAAGTAGCGGTCACTATTGAATGCAGCCTGAAGAAAACAACCTACATAGAAGAGAGGGTTCTGTACAGACATAAACAACCCTGAAAGGTCCGGGAAACCATCCACCCAGGATTTGAACTCGGGGCTCCACTGGTGGACAAGGCATTTTATCCGCCACGCCACAGAGCAGAACGCTGTCAGTACCAGTTCTGGGTGACCATAACAACAAAATTTCCCCTTGTGCCTCTGCATTGACTGGCAGTGCCGGTAGTCCATCTTCCACCTAATAGAGTCAATACAAACCCTGCGTACCTCAATAAGGGAGGCCTTCCGAAAAAACTTCCATTTTATTTCTGTAAGGGAAATATCAGAAGAAGAAAGTTTCACTTCTTCTGAATATCATGTCTGTAGTGATGCTTTAATCTCTGATTGCAGATTCTGCCTTATTTGTAGCAGCTATTTTTTACTCCCACTTACAAAATATAAATAACACATACTGTTAAAGGGCAAGTCCACCTTGAAATAAAAATTTGCCTAATAAAAGAAAACACAATTCTAAGCAACTTTCCAATATGTATTAATAAAAAAATATCAGTGATCGTAAAGTTATTAGTAAAAATGATTGATATTGAAAGCAGCATTTGCTTAACTCCTGGTTGTTACTTTTTAAACAATGTTGCAAAAGTCTTAGTTCCCCAGCAAAGACAGGTCTGTTAAGCAGTTGCCTTTTTTGTAACTTGTATTTTCATTTGTTTTTACAAAAGAAAATTCACATTGAAAGATACATAAATCACATTTCAAACAATGTATCCATAAAATGTTTTTGCACAATTTCTATTAAAACATAAGTAGAACACAATACAACATTTTGTGCTTTGTTTCTTTCTTTTGTACAATACCTTCTGTTCAATAGCCTTTAATTTTGGTTAGTTAAAGATACTCAGGGGCACATTTACTAAGCTCGAGTGAATGATTCGAAGTATAAAAACTTCGAATTTTGAAGTATTTTTTGGGTATTTCGACCATTGAATAGGCTACTACAACCTTTGACTTCGATTAGAACGATTCAAACTAAAAATCGTTCAACTATTCGATAGTCGAAGTACTGTCTCTTTAAAAAAAAACTTTGACTAAATACTTGGGCAGTTTAAACCTACCAAGGTACAATGTTAGCCTATGGGGACCTTCCCCATCACTTTTCTAAGCTTTTTTAGATCGAAGAAAAATCGTTCGTTCGATCGATTAAAATTCTTCGAACGATTTTTACTTCAATCGATCGATTATTAGTAATTAGTATTTGCGCAAAATCCTTCAAATTCGATATTCGAATTTGAAGGATTTTACTTTGAGGGTCGAATTCGAGGGTTTAATAACCCTCGATATTCGACCCTTAGTAAATGTGCCCCTGTCAGTGCAAACTTCACACTGTATTTAAAAAAATTAGTTATTTATCAATAGGCACCTTTTTGTTCATGAAACTGATAGCAAGTGCTAAATGAAGGTATAGGTATAGATGATAAAGGTTTCTTTTCCATATGCAAGTGAAAGTTCACTACTAGTGATGGGCGAATTTGTTCCATTTCGCTTTGCCACAAAATTTGCAAATTTTCCGCTAAATTCATGAAACGGGTGAAAAATTTGAGAAATGCAAATGTTGACGCCGGCGACAATTTCGACGCTGGTGACAACTGAAGCACATTAAAGCCAATGGGCATAAATGTAATTGTTGCCGGCGTCTGAACTGTCGTTGGCTTTCGAACTGTTGCTGGCATCATAAAAATTGGTGCTGGCGAATTTTCACGCAATTTGGAAATTCACTGCAAATTTGTGCCTGCCTGGCCCTTAATGAAGTATGGCTTATACGAAACACGTTGGGCTTTGTTAATAAAATATTTAGTTTTAAAATGACTTCTCCATATTGAGTGGGATTTTTTACATGAGCCCTATATACCTGACTCCAGATCCGCCAAGATAGAACGCACAAGAGATAGTTTTTTATGCAAAAAGCGGAGATGCCGCCACAACCACCCTCGTTCAGCAGAGATTACCAATTAACTGCACGGCAAGAGAACTGCTACCAATGATCGCACAATAAAGGCTCCTTACGTCCGAAAAGCTCGGTAAGTGCAATTGCCCGCAGGGCTTGACACAAGTTCCGGCGTTACTGCACTATATAGTTTTTACTTTTCAGATATACCAAACACTACTAATTGGGACTTTGCGCATAGCTCACACCTGATTGCTGTTTCTGCCGAATAAATTCGTCCATCACTATTTATAAACATTAATAATAACAAACGTGTTGTAACCATGCATCTTACCTATTATTATGCTTCATTATTTTTACATTTTTAAAAAGACCTTATTATTATGCAGTTGAGATTATGCAGTCAATATTTTTAAAAATTAGGAACCGTATTGTTAAGAAGGGCAATTCTGTATACAAAATTCTCATCACTGTTATTTCCCCTAAGGAGGGGAGGGTTGATGTTTTCCATTTTGCTGCAATGGATATTCTAGCTATAGTTAGTACATGATTTAGCAAATTTTGTTGCGCATTTATAGAACCCTATAATAAGCTTGCCAAGTAAAAATGTAAGAATATCTTTCTTTACAATCGTGTTTGTAAAACGTTTTATAAGGTTTTGAATTTTGTCCCAAAATGGTTGAATCTGTGTACAGTACCAAAATATGTGGGGAACATCTCCTGGGGCCTCACCACACCTCCAACATACTTGTGAAACCACAGGAAATTTTTTATGTAGTTAAGCAGCTGCCTTGTCTTACATTGTATCAACAGTCTGAGCCAACAGGGCAGAGAATACAGTGACCAACACTGCTTTCAATTGCAGAACAAATACAAATAACTTAAAAACAATAGAACATTTGTAATGAATGTATAATGCAAAGTTGAATTATGTTTTCTTAGGCAAAATGTTATTTTTTGGGTTGTCATAAGATGTGCAAAACATTAATGTGGTGGTGTTTGCTCAGATATAGTAATGCATAGCAACCAATAAGATGTTGCTTCTGGACATCACAGTCAATAATGGTCAATAATGGTCAATAATGATTTTTACAGGTTGCATAGTTAAGCTGGGTTGAATAAAATCCCTCAAGTTCAACCTCTTCAAATGAACCCCAGTGCACATCTATATATATATATATATATACACACACTCACTGACCTATCTATACACTCATATATATATATAAACTACATACAATATACCAATATCTATACTAATTGACAATAGCCAACAGCCTTTGATATTATGCTTGTTCAATATATCATCCAAGTTCCTCTTAAATGCATCAATAAACTCAAGCAATACTGCCCTCTATTAGGCCATTCTTTCTTGTCCAAACAAGAGAATTCTACTATGAATAACCAGTGTATGAAAATAGCTATAGTGAGTCATCTTTTTTTTAAAATCACCATTGCTGTGTGGCCCCATCGTTCCTTACATCCAATGACCTTTTTATAGTGTTATAATTTAAACAGAAGAAGACAACAGAGAGTATGTCCTGCCACTATCGGTAGTATAATTATCACTAACTGGCAGGGCCGGAACTAGGGGTAGACAGAAGAGTCAGCTGCCTAGGGTGCAATGATAGGGGGGTGCTGGGCAACTACCTCTAAAATTGTCTTCTGTCTACCCCAAGTCTGTGTTCACACCCCTAAGTTTTACTCCCCTTCCTTCCCTCTGTCACCCACCCCTCCGTAGTTCTTCCCTCCCTCCCTCCTGTCACCCACCCCTCCATCGTTCTCCCCTCCCTCCTGTCACCCTCCCCTCCGTCCCTCCCCTCCATCGATTTCCCCTGCATCGCAATTGCATGTGTGCACTGGGATGGCAGAGTGGCCAGCCTGGTTGCCTAGGGTGCCCTAACTGGACCACGGATCCATAGATTAAAACTATGACATTATAGGTATTTCCCTTTACCAAACACAATTTAGTAGAAAAAGACCCCATATCTGTTATTAGACTTCAGCAGGAACAGCACTCTAAGGTTGGTCATAGGCAAGAAAATGTATGAACTGATTTTTAGACTTTTCATGTCCAAGCTTACCTTTGAGCATCCACATTTACTCATAGACCCCGTTGATGCAGAGTAAAGTCACAGATGCATAAAAACATTTCTTTTACCTATGAGGAAACACAATAATTCGACAATAAATATTTCTGTGCTCAACATCTCCTTCTAACTGACCTTCAACCTCACCCTTATGGAGTATCTGGAAGAGCAAATAAACATTTTTCTCAGCCTCACCCAAAATGGTCTTCAGTCTTTGTCCCTACAACCACATGTTTGGACCAACAGTTCAGCAATCACTGAAACAGTATAAAATGGACCTTTGAAACGTTATTATAAAGTCAGTCACCAGAGAAGGGAATGATAATGCAGTTGCTACCACTCATTAACTCAGTTTTGTTTTCCTCATCTTGATGTCTAGTTCTTTTTGTAGCTGGTTGCGGTCAAGGTTAAGCTATTCGTATATACTTAGAGTAGTGTTTTTCTTTTATGAGGATTGCTATTATATATTTTTTTCTCATTTCCAGTGAAACAGAAATGTCTACAAAATGACAAAACAAGTTCACTGATCAATTAACAATTCTCCCACTCTGTTGTGCTTCCTGTGCTTGACTCCGTGGGACGTTAACAATGCAGAGCCGCAGTCTGGAACAATAACCATGAACTTAAATGTTTATAGCTGAGATAGCTGCTTCATTATATAATGTTAATGAAGTCATGAGTAAATTATACAGCCAGTTGATCATCAAAATTGACTAAATTTTTGTGTTAATGCTACGGCACCAGATATTTCCTGCAGCTCTAATTGACTTGAATGAGAAATGCCTGAAGGGAGTGAGTTACTCATATCAGTTACTCAATACCCATGTTTATGGTTATTTAAAGGAAAGTTGGACAGGTCAATCTCCATTATATTTCACTTTTACTTTCAGATTGCTTCCACTACCCCTTTTGAACAAGTGCTTTCAGGCATTTTCCATTATAGTCAATATGATTTCTTGTACTTTTCAGATGGCTGAAAACACAACTTGTGCCTTTGGCCTCTAGACAAAAAACTATTGTGTACAAATACAATAGAATCAAACGCTGTACATTTGTGATATTTGTACTATTATTATTTACTGTACATGAAGAGAAAAAGGTATTCTGAAAAAAACCGACAGTGATTCTATTCAACTTATGAAAAGAAAATGATTTCCATTGAGCCACTTTATATGTGGGTATACATTTAGTAAACCAAAACTGACTGTTAGCATGATAAAACTGTTAATTATTAGCATCAACAGAATTAGGAGATATACCCTTTGACTTAAAATTAATAACAAAACCATTTGTAAAAAAACTGAGGTGATGGGCCTATCCCATCACATTAAAAAAAAAGATGCATATGAATATAGGATATAAGTATGTAGACTTAATGCTCATTTACCTTAAAGAACTATAGATAACAGGGACCTAGGAACTACAATTTTACATTGAGAAAAAGTGAGCAAATGATTAAAACTATGTGGGGAAGTTAAATCAGATACAGGATTATCGAGATTAGGTATTAATAGCAGAAATCTTGACGTTAAATGCCCTTGATAGTCATCCGTGGCGAGACCTCAATTTGAATGTTATTTAGTATTTTTGTAACCCAGTGCATATCTATACATCAATTTTGAAGTAAAATAGTCTTAAAACTTAACTTTTAATAATGCATATTAATAAAAAAGTAGAACAGTATACACACTTCCAGCAGTACCAAACAAAACGGTGCACTCTCCCTATAACTTGGAAGCAGTGTGGGATCATGTCCCTAAAACACATATAATTAAAAAACCGTAGGCATCAGGTGGAGTAGTGGGGGTATCAGTTGCTGAAAGATTATGTGGGGGTCCGCTACTGCTCAGTGCAGTTCACAGGAAGTCTGCCCCAGTACCCTCCCTTATATTCAATTCCCCTGCACAAATTCTACCTATCTACGTGGGGAATGAGTTTGTCCCCCACCATCCACCTATGCCGCTTGCCCTATGCGTTTCACCAAGGATTTGGCATGTTCAGGGGCATAAGACTTATTTTCAGGCAATTTCGCGAATTTATTTGCCGGCGGCAAAACTCGGAAATTCGTCAAGGAAACTCACAACACATTGCCATTTACTGTATAACTTGTATTTGTTTGTGTGGACTGTTAAATGTAGGATCCCAGGGGTTGGCCCTTAGTTAAAAAACTCAATTTAGGATTATCTAATGGCACATACTACTAAAAAAGTATATTATTATAAATATGATTTATTTGCATGAAGCAGGGTTGCACGTGAGCTGTTTTATGCAATTATGCAAAATATATTTATTCGGGGGTATAGTTTTCCATCTGACAGGACTATTATATGGCTATATGAGACATAGATATTAACTGTTACCTTAAACATCTGCAAACTTGCACATCAGTCTATTTATTACACTGCCTCTGACCTGTGTTTTTGGTGGAATGGGTAGATAACTACTGCTCCAAAAAAAGTCTGCAAATTACAGTGAGAGAGTATCCATGCTTTAAAATTATGGATCATTGATGAATACTGCCTAGTAAAGTTACAAATATGTAGTAAACATACAATATGATAAGACTAAGGGGGTTATTTATCAAAGTCCGAATTGATCTCAATATTTTCTGCTACAAACTCCGATCAAATCCGCTCACGTTTTTACGCTTATTTATTATTACATTTTCCCCGAAAATTCGGTTTGCGGGAAAAAAAATCAGATTTTCACGAATTTCACGATTTTTTTGGAATTTTCACCCGAAAACTCTGGGAAAACTTCAGGGTATTGCACGAAACACAGCGCACATCAAAAAAAAAAAAAAAATCACAATTTTTTTGTGATTTCTGCATTCGGAGTTTAGTAAATAACCCCCATATTGTTGGGGAATTTACTCTCTCTCTCTCTCTCTCTCTCTCTCTATACACATACACATACAATAAATCATATGATGCATTAAAGTAATCTGTACAACATAGGTTTATTACATGCATAATAAACGCAAAATTCACGAAAAATGTGTGATTTTTTTAAATAAGAATCTGGCTTCAAATTTTTTCGAAATTTATTAAACCCTGAGAATGGAAATGTCAGAGTCTGAAAATCCGGCATCTCAGACCTGTTGAGGTTGTAAATAAGTCAATGGGAGAAGTCCCAATGATTTTTTGATGTGCGCTGGGTTTTTGTGCAATACCCAAAAGTTTTCGGAGTTTTCGGGTGAAAATTCTGAAAAAATCGTGAAAAATCAGATTTTTTTTCCCGCAAAGCAAATTTTCGGGAAAATGTAATAATAACTAAGCGTAAAAAACCCGAGTGGATTTGATCGGAATTTGTAGCAGAAAATATTGAGATAAATTCGGATAAATAACCCCCTTAAGCTAACATTTGTGCAGTTTATTCCCTGCTCCATTTAATGCATACATCAGCATTATTATGTATACAAATGAGGAACTTCAAAACCAGCATATTTTATAATTATATGCATGGAAATTGTAGTGCCTTTTTAACCAAGTATGAAACATAGAGCATTTGCAACCAAACCCTTTTTATAATAGACATTTGACTATCTATTTTATTTTGCACAATTTCTTAGCAGTACAAAAATTAGTTTCACATTAAGCAAGGTATTAGGCAAACCATGAAATCTTTTTAAAATTTTTCCTAAGTTAGAATTCCACATGCCTTTGGTGGTAATTACTATGCAGAACCTGATATAAACTAGCTAAAGCTATTACCTTGGTGGAAGATATATGCATACTATTTAGATACTGTTTCCCAATTGTTCAATAGATCAGAAAGAGGGCTGGTAGTTAATAAAAGAAGTTACCAGTGCATGAAATAGCATTCCAAAGAAAATTTTTACATAAAAAATAATGACAGAAGTCTTGATTCAAGGATATCCAAGCAGAGACACATGAAGTCAGCTATGAACACCGCACCAGTGGTTTGAAAAAGAGAGAGTGAGATTGATATGAAGGACGAGGAACATTCATGTTCATTAAATCAAAAAGAAAAGGGTTGGAATAAATACATTTAGGGGACACTCTTTGAAAATCTTTCTGGTGCACAATGTGTTTATAAAGTCGTCAAATACTTTGTTTAACAAGGGAAAACAAGGACATTATCAAAACAACAAAGCAAAATGTAATCATTCTCATAATATTTGAACACATTAGTTAAACAAAATTGTGATACATATACAAAGTGTGACACTTTCTACTCCTAGCTCATTTTTAAGATACATGATTTACATAATGTTGATGATATTTGATATGGGATTATCATATCGGTTGTGTTATGTTTTCATCTTCTGCATGTGGCATGTATGCTTCTTGCATCTAACCATCTGTCATTCTCTCTTTGTTTTTTCCTTATCCCCATGGACCATTCTTCCCATCTACCCCATCATTCATTTGTAACTCTTTATTCCTTTTCCCCCACTCATATCTCCCTTCAGATTCCCTTCTTTGTATTTCCTTCAGTTACTTAATATTTAATTTTTCGTATTCCTGTCTTTTATGTGCCATTTTCTACACCACCAATAGAAAGAGGACGTATTCTCCTCTTAGGGACACATCTTTAACACGTTTTGGCCACCCAACCAGGTTACTCTTACATCTGGCTGCATGACCTATAGGAATTTGCTGAGGTACAATCAAGAGGAGAAAGTTGCTTATCTAAATAAGATGACTGAATGACCTAGCAAGCAAAGAAAATTAGAAAGCGCACACCCAAAATATAAATTTGAGGTGCAAATTAACGGTCGAAATGCGTAGGGCTTATTAATGAACTAACAAGACAGGGACCCAGAAGTTTTAACACTCAAACAACTGTCCACTCAGGCAGCCACTACATAGAGCAGCACACTGCACTCTAATGTAAATTGCTCACTGATTCATCGGTCTTCCTCAGCTCCAGACTCTGACTGTATTCAGACCATAAGGAAATGACATAGCTACAGAGGAAGTGGAGAGTCTGCACCCTCAGTGGTTATCCTAATTTTTGTGTGGTGCCTGGGGAGGTCACCAGTGACACCCCCACACTCACACACACATACTGTATGGCAGTTTAGTGGAGTCCAAAGACTTTGTATGGCTAATAAGCTACCTTTTATAACCTTACACAGGAAAACCATCCCCTCTAACAGGACATGTCTACTGCTGGAAAAAAACATTAAAATGATTTTTCATACAAGGATATACAGGTACTTAACAGTAAGGGAGTAGAAGTGTCTATCTATAATTTATCTTTCTATCTAATTCTCTTTGTCTGTATTTCTTCATAATCTCTGTTGCTGAACTGCAGTGCCTTTTAATAGCAATCAAAACAGTATTTAATGTCTACTTCTTCTGTGAATAAATATTATAGTACTGTGGATGCCAAATTGATAAACTAAATGGAACAGAACATAATATGTTTATTTTTTGTTGTAATTTTTTTATCTCCAAATGTTTCTGCTAACCCCTAACCCACGGGAATATGGAACCAACCACATTATGTCATAGACAGAAAATCCTCTGTTGCCTTTATAGAGAAGGTCACACTTACTTTCATTTATTGTGTTATTGGGAAAATGATCCAGTTGTCAGACAGCTTGATGAATGATAAAATAATGAGGGGAAACGTCATCCTGCCAAGTTGTAACTGTATTACTGACTCAGTATAACTAGACCCAGTGAAGAGAGGATCTTTAGCAAACAAATTAAACTGACAATTAACAAAGAGAAAGTTAAATAATAAAACCAAAATGTATGAAACTAATGGAAAAGTGATTGTGTTCCATATTAGTGCATGAAAGAATAATGCAAACTCATGTTCAGCAGTTTCCATTACTGAATTATTGTAGTCTCTGAGGTTTTGCCAAAAACATATCTCTCTGCCAATGGATATTTAGTTTCCAATGCTGAGATAAATTGGTGCCTGTTTGCTTAGCAACAAGGCTAGACATATTAATGTTAAAGTTACCCGAGTAATAAGGAATGGTCATTACTCTTGCTCTCAAGCCAGGCACTTTGTATTGCCTTTCTCTGTTAAATCAATAAGAACAGAGGGGACTGAGCAGGAGGACAAATGACCAGAAGTTTGCACTGTAATATTGAACAACATTGAAAAAAACAATACAAATTATTGGGACGAACTTGGAGGAACAGTGATTAGCATCATAAGAAATATCATCTCATTAGCTTGGTCAGATGAGCTCACCAGTAGCCCAAGATTCTCACTCATTTCCTTGTGCTTAAATGCTCAGAGATGTACACTTAAATAGAAGCAGTGCTACTGTTAGCACAATAAAGTAATGTTTCCTTGTTCCTAAAAAGCAGGGCATATTATTATGTAAAGATAAGTGATGGGCGGAAAAATTCGACAGCCGAGAATTTGTGACAAATTTCCGTGTTTCTCCGCGTGCGAATAAATTCACTAAACTGCGGTGAAAATTTACTGGCGAAAGTTTTGTCACATCAAAATAATTTTGCCAAATGTGTTAAAAAATTATTCGGACGCCCATTGACTGTAATGCATTTGGACAAAATAGTCGCGTGTATAAAAATTGTCGCGGGCTTTGAAATTGATGAACATCGAAATAATTTTGAAGCCCATTGAGGTGTTTCGCAAATTTTTCGCCGTTTTTAGGTGGTGAATTATCAAATTAGAACTGTTTCCGTGGTCAAGGTGTGATAAATCTCACATTCAATCTGAATTCGTTTTTTAAAATTTGAAATTGTGAGTTTTGACATAAAACCAAATCAAAAATTCAAATTTAACATACAAACCTTAGTATCTGACCAGTAGTGTAAAAACTTATCAATGAAAATGTATGGGTTTGTTTATTAAAATCCAAGATTGTGTTTTTTCCCATGATTTTTTACAAACATGATTTTTTTCTGCAATAGTTTTACAATAAATTTGAATTTTAATGAATCTTCCAAAGTATGCTATCAAGTAGTATGGCATTTTAACGGGTTTTACTTGTGACTTCATTGTCATTCATTAAACACAGCATTTTATGGAAATAGGTACTAATGAATTCAGTGTTAGTTTCTTATACTTATTTGGTTTGGCAACTTCTCTAGGTGTTTTGACGCAATCTCTAGGATTTTATTTTATTTTTTCAAATAACAGAGAGACCAATTTCCAAGTGACATTAAAGTGTTTGTTGAAAGGTTCCTTGATAATTTAGCCTACATCCTTACTGCCTGTTTGTGCAACACTTAAGATTAAAAGTGGATGTCAGAGAGCCAAGGCTGGTGACGTACTCTACACAGAACATACTCTATACAGAACATTAACAAGGCCTTGTTTTGTGCTTATGACTCCATTAGCAGCAATGTTTAATCAGTAGCTATTGACAGAAGTAATTCCAGATTATTATAGAATTGCACGTCGTTCCCCTTTAGTAAAAGGGTAATGGAGAAGAGACAGATAATTACAGGCTTACAAGGCTGACATTGGTAAAGGAAGGATAAATGCAGAAACTGCTGAAGAAATGCATTGTTGTGAATTAATGTCAGATGACTTATTGGGTTCAATCTGTTTGCTTAATATGTGCATTCCCCACAAAATATCAGACTTTGTTAAACACTTTTATGACTGTATCCAAGCTGTACTTTGTGACTTCCTCTAACTCCTACATGAACAATGAAAATAAAATTGAATTGTCATGAGTTTCAACTTAATTGGAAATATGAACAATGTTAATAAAGGAACCTCAGCGACCTTAAGGTTACTTGGCTATGAAAAAAGTAAATAGTCATATAGGAGCTGATTTTTCAAAATGTAGGAGAACTACCCAAAAAAATTATGATCTAGGCTTTTCCTCAAAAAATTGAGATGATATAAAAATGAGTTAAAAAAAATTTTGGGGAGACTTCTGAAATGATGATTGTGAAGAATAAAAGAATCCAGCGACCAATAAAATGTTGAGATGCCATAGAAGTCAACGGGAAGTGTATTTTCAGAATTATCAGTATGAAAATCATGACAAAACATGACTGCATTTTGTAGTGATTATACACTATTTTAATTCTGAAGCTTCAGTTTTAAAAAATAAAAAGAACATGGCACTTTGTGTCTATAATTGCACATTCTACCCTCTTCATAAAGGATTGGTACTGTTTTGTGGACTCATTTTTGAGCATTTTAGATCAAGCACCTAAAAGCTTCAGAAGTTTGTTTTGTAAGAAAAGCCATTTGATGAATATTATGGTCATTGCCAAGCTTTTTCAGCTCGAAACCAGCTTGAATTAAGAACATTCACTTTGGGTTTCCTTGATGATTATTCGAGCAATCATAAATGGTAGTATGGACGTCTCAGACACAAGCTCTGTAGCACATATAGCCGATTAGCTACATCAAACACAGACTACCCAGCTTCAACTATCACAGCACTGCAAAATTGGGACCCCTGAGCTATGGGACACAAAAATCTAAGCAAAAATTCGAATGCTTCATTGATAATTTGGTAATTTGCCACACATGGGGGTGCTGAACACCAAGAAAAAAAAAACAGTCACCATCTTGGATCAGTCATGCAACAAGCCTGAGAAAGACTTCCTGCAGGACGCAGAATCAATGCGCATCCCAACAGAGGAATTGAAGACAATGCACCTGGATATAATGCAAACTTTGCAAGCAGACATAAAGAAAATGTTGGCAGACATCCTCAATGAGTTCCAGGAGCTGGAAAAGTGCACGCCCATATTGAAGGGAGAGTTTGTAGAAGCCCACAATTATGGGGTGCCGTTTGTCCCAAATACATTCTGTATACAAAACTATCCCTAATACACAGAATGAATGTCTCTCATGTTATATAAGTATTTGTGACCATACACAGAGAAAAAAAATATACAAAATACTTATTTCTATTAAAGAATGAAAACAAAATCTGGTTAGTGCACAAAAGGATGTTATTATATCACAAACTCCATTCTGTACAGTTTAACAAGCAATCTGTCGCACAAATGTATAACCTCCATGTAACGGACACACTTATGTGCAAAGTTACTTACAGAATGAATTATGTAAAAACAAAGTTGGACATAATATATAATAGTGTAAATAACTAGTGCTTTTCAAGCTAGATTTGACTGACAAAATAGATATCTGTGACAGAAAGCAAGATTTTATAGTACAGGATCCATTCTTTTCACAAAATGACAGTTTTGTTTCACAAAACAGATAAAATAACCATTCTGTGAAGCAACACTGTCAGTCACATTCCTGAACCAATAAGAACAAAGCTTATTGCCATATACAAACAAGATGAGAAGTGACCAGCTCTGCTCCACATGGCTAAGGCAAAGTATCTGACCTGCTATAGAGGGCGCCCTCTAATGTCCCCTGTGCTGCTGTGCTGCTGTTAAACACTACAGGTTCATAAATGGAAGTTTTTACAAATGGCTGAGAAATATAATGCTGCACTTATAATGAAAGAAAAGTATGCAAAACTTATATAAATATGATCATTTTAGGTGATATGGCTATTCTTATTGTTGTAACCTGCTTGTGTGGCCATTTTGGTTAAGGGCATTCCTGCTGTTTTGCCATTATCTTATGACTCACTCCTGTTCCTCTTCCTGTCTAAGCTGAGAGTAATAATGGGACAGGCCACACCCACCTGCGATGTTGTAGCTTGTAGTAGTCTCTTAATAATGTGCTTAGCTATAGTTCAACTACTACATAATAGCTTTAGCCAGAGACTTGGGACTGATCATGTGCACACATACCTCCCAACTGTCCATTTTTCAGAGGGACAGTCCCTCTTTTGACAGCTCAACCTGAGGTCCCTCATTTGTACTGGTAAGTCCCTCTTTTCTCTGCACTGAAAAGCCAGAAAAATACACAAAATTTCTGACTTAATTGGCTTTTGGCAGAGAGGCCAGTACAGCTAACAGGTGCAACTAAGATGCTTTATAACAATTTTGAGATAAGAAAATAAGTAATTTTAACCGTTTAGATAAGGAGAAATATTTTCAAACTTTTATAACCTGCCAAACTTTGTAAAATGAACATGGTAATTACAGGGTGTGGTCAAAAAAATTTGCCGCGCTACATGACAAAAAATTTTTTGGCCCTTTTTACTTCCAAAATGTTGGCAGGTATGACCATGCATTCTGTATAGTATGATGTGTAGGTTATATGAGCAGCCACTCCTGAGTACTGTGTGTAAACAAAAGGGTGTCATTTAGGCAGGGGCAATTTTAGGGGATCATAATCAATTTATATAGAAGCAACAAGCTGCACAATGCTTTATATTTATTTATAAGAAAAGACTCTAATGATGCCGTCCCCTTACCTGCCCAGTGCTTAACCCTTTCACATCAGAGTGGGTCGAGGTGGGCACAACACTAGAGCAGAGAGCACAACTGTGCCCATGTCACATGCATGTCCAGGGCCGCCAGCAGGGAGGACAAGTGTTCCGGGCCTGAAGGGGGGCCCAGAAGTGCTGCATTTTTCAAAGAGCCGGGTCCCCTTTACGAGCGCCCAAGCCATGCGGCCATTTCGCATATTACAGAATGCGGAAGTGCCGAAAAGACGAAGCTGAAGTCCTGAAGCGGCGAAAAGACCAGAATTCACGAAAGGAGGTGAAGCTGAAGTCCTGAAGCCTTTTGTTTACACACAGTACTCAAGAGTGGCTGCTCATATAACCTACACATCATACTAAACACACTAATGTGTGTGCACATGATCAGTCCCAAGTCTATGGCTAAAGCTATTATGGAGTAGTTGAACTATAGCTAAGCACATTATTAAGAGACTACTACAAGCTAATTGGTGCAAGGTTACAGCTAGGAGGAGACATTGGAGTCTATCATATACAAAACTTATAACTGACTCTGAGAGTCAGGCAAAGCAGCCAGACAAGCACAGTAACTTCTGGTACATTTAATACAACATCACAGGTGGGTGTGGCCTGTCCCATAATTACTCTCAGCTTAGACAGGAAGAGGAACAGGAGTGAGTCATAAGATAATGGCAATACAGCAGGAATGCCCTTAACCAAAATGGCCACACAAGCAGGTTACTACAATAAGAATAGCCATATCACCTAAAATGATCATATTTATATAAGTTTTGCATTATATATTATATATTGCAGCATTATATTTCTCAGCCATTTGTAAAAACTTCCATTTATGAACCTGTAGTGTTTAACAGCAGCTCTTTTAGGAAAGGTTTGTTTATGTTTATTACTATGCAGCACAGGGGACATTAGAGGGCGCCCTCTATAGCAGGTCAGATACTTTGCCTTAGCCATGTGGAGCAGAGCTGGCCACTTCTCATCTTGTTTGTATATGGCAATAAGCTTTGTTCTTATTGGTTCAGGAATGTGACTGACAGTGTTGCTTCACAGAATGGTTATTTTATCTGTTTTGTGAAACAAAATTGTTATTTTGTGGAAAGAATGAATCCTGTACTATAAAATCTTGCTTTCTGTCACAGATATCTATTTTGTCAGTCAAATCTAGCTTGACAAGCACTAGTTAGTTACACTATTATATATTATGTCCAACTTTGTTTTTACATAATTCATTCTGTAAGTAACTTTGCACATAAGTGCGTCCGTTCATGGAGGTTATACATTTGTGCGACAGATTGCTTGTTAAACTGTACAGAATGGAGTTTGTGATATAATGACATCCTTTTGTGCACTAACCAGATTTTGTTTTCATTCTTTAATATAAATGAGTCTTTTGTATATTTTTTTTCTCTATGTGCATTCACAAATACTTATATAACATGAGAGACATTCATTCTGTGTATTAGGGATAGTTTTGTATACAGAATGTATTTGGGACAAACGGCACCCCATACACAATCTGGCAGACAATCAGGCAAAAATGGAAAAGGAGACAGAACACCTGGCAATCAAAGTGATGGATCTTGAAGACAGGTCGTGCAGCTGCGTGGTATACCAGAGTTGGTGCAATCACAGGATCTGGAAGAATTGCTTAAGGTAATTATGCCTGATACTCCATACATTTTAATTAACCACAAACAGAATACAAAGGACCAAAATCAAGAAATGCACCTGACACTTTCCTGAGAAAGAATGCAGACCTTCAGATATATGGACTAGTGATGGGCGAATAAATTCACCTGGCGTAAATTTGCAGCGAAACTCGCGTGGAAATTTGCCGGTGTCCAAAAATTTTGGTCCGAAAAGTTGCTCGTATAAAACGCTATTCGGACGACCATTGACTTTAACGATGGCATCAAAATTGACGCCGGCGTCAAAATTGAAGCAGGCGTCAATTTTAGAGTTTCATGAATTTTTCACTCATTTTTTTTTCTATTTCACAAATTTTGCAGGAATTTTCCATCTAAAGGGGAGAAATTTGCCCATCACTAATATGGACATATACATGGAAGTTAGTAAAGTGATATGCAACAATAATATACTGTACAACTGGGGCTTCCCAGTAAAGATATTGTTTTCAAACAAGGCACTCCAATTTCCTTCACTTCATCAGAGGAAGTCTTAAAACTGAATATCCATTGTATTAATTAAACCTATACTGTTTAATATGTTCCATTTTTCTTCCCCCCACGTTACCTTTCCTTCTATTTCTATTTTTAAAATTGACTTATTTTAACTTCTACTGTTATGATCATAGCTATGTTGAAGCTTTTATCTGAAATTGTCTTACTGCTACATGCTTGGTAAATGCTACTTTACAATATCTGGAATAATATATTGGTATTTTTCAATGTACTGTAAAACAACATGGTTATAATCAATAAAAACGTAATTTACAAAAAAAAAATTTCAACGTGCTTTCTAAAACTAAAGGAGTATCTATACTTATCAGGCAGATATTTATTGTTAACCTGCACATTGGATAACCAACTTTACATATTAATTAATGTATATGCACCCAATTAAAATCAGCTGCAGTTCCTTACTAAGACTCTGACATACCTCATTCAGTACAGAAAAGTTAAATGTGTTGTGGCGGGAGATGTAAAACTGACTGTAGATCCTCTTATGTATATTCATAGAACATCTGCACAGCCCATTAGCAATCACTTTCAGCCATCCCATTGAACCCCATTGTTACATACCTTGATGTTAATTAACCCTCGATATTTGACTGCCGAATGTAAATCCTTCGACTTTGAATATTGAAATCGAAGGATTTAGCGCAATTAGTTTGATCGAACGTTCGTCATAAAAATCGTTCAACGATTCCAAGGATTTTAATCCATCGATCAAACGATTTTTCTTCGACCTAAAAATTGATAGAAAGCCTATGGGGACCTTCGCCATAGGCTAACATGGCACCTCGGTAGGTTTTAGGTGGCAAAGTAGGGGGTCGAAGTTTTTTTAAAGAGACAGTACTTCGACTATCGAATGGTCGAATAGTCAAACAATTTTTAGTTTGAATCGTTCGATTTGAAGTCGTAGTCGAAGGTCGAAGTAGCCAATTCGATGGTCGAAGTAGCCAAAAAAAAACATTCGAAATTCGAAGTTTTTTTTATTCTTTTCCTTCACTCGAACTAAGTAAATGTGCCCCCTGGTGTTTCATCAAGGTATGTAACAATGGGGTTAAGTGGGATGGCTGAATGGGCTGTGCATTCGATCAAACTATTTGCTCTAAATCCTTCAACTTCGATATTCGAAGTCGAAGGATTTACATTCGGCAGTCGAATATCGAGGGTTAATTAACCCTCGCTATTCGACCCTATGTAAATCTGCCCCTAGGAGTAATGGTGCAAAAGGGTCACATTTTATCACATGAATATTACGTTGCCAGCCTCACCCTAAGGCAATATTCAAAACCACAATAACATAAATGATTGCTGCTATGCTCTGCCCTTCTTCACTTGAGATCAGCACTATGTCATTATATCCACCACTAAGTATTAGGCTGTCTCTACCTACAGAGAGGATGGTCTGCTACCAGCAGGAGCTGCATCTCCCACCATGAAAGGAAATCCAAGCAGGCTGTCACCTAGCACAAGCAGTAGTAGCGTGTGTATCAATCAACCCCCTGCAGTCACAGGAGAGAACATACTTTCTGCCTCTTCTAAAATTACCTATGCAGTACTCTGGCAAGGTCCTACCTCTTTTGTGACAAATACAACTTAAAATACATTATAATAAAGTATATCCACTGTTTTGATCCAGAGGAAAGCCAAAAACCAAGCCAGAAGCCAGTGCCAGTCATGCCTCAAGAGGGAAAAAATCCCTGACCCCAATGGCAACTGGAAACTTTCCCTGGATCAAGCATTTGACATTTATTTAATGTAAATAAAACCATGCAGACTCTCACATTTATATCGTATAACCATACTGAAACCACAATATAACAGTGCATGCAGGAAAACATCGAGATTCAGTTATTAATAGATAATATGAAAACAGAAAAAAGAAAAACTCCTGACATTGCACAAAATATGCAAAAAAGGGGGAGGGTTGGTAGGATGTTTCTACTTGCTCAGAAGATAAAGAAGTGAACTGCTTCTTCCCCTGACATCACATCCCTCTCTTGCTCTACCCCAGCCCAGATTTCCCCTGCCTTAACTCATTCCTTCTCACCCTTCTCACATCTACATCTGCCACCTGATGCCACCCCCCACCCGCTCTGCGCTTAAAAATCAGTGTCGCAGTGGGTCAAAGTGGGGCATCGCAATAGCGCTGTCTGCACTAGCAGAGCCAAATTTCAGGTTAAAACCCAGAAATTTGGCTCTTAATGTTACAAGAGGCAACTTTTTGCCACCCGTTGGAAATTCTTCTCGGCCCTGCTTATAGATATATGGAGAGCCCAACACCCTACCGAGAAAGACTACACATTTCATTTCCCTAGGCATTTGATGCATTTAAGAACAGATATTATACTAGCAGCAAAAAAATTGAGAAGCGGAACATTTATTTATTACATAACATTTATTACTCACAACCCACAAAAGGAAAAAGCAGACATCGTTCATCCTTCCATTTAGTGGAAATGCAACATTTACTTTTGGCTAAAATGGAGTATAGATTAAAACTTCTTAAGACAACAGTATTATACTAAAAGTAATTTTAGACTTTGACAAAATCATGACATACTAGGCATTTCCACAAAATCAGGCCATCCTAACATAGGGTTATTTGAAGATGATTTATCATCTCTAACTTACAGTATATATTACACTTCCTAATCTTTTACAAGAACTGAATGACTTTCACCATATCGCATGGTAAAAAATTAACCTGAACAAAACATAGGCCTTTCCAATATCTCAGATCCTGAGAAACTCATAAGCAATTTCTCGTTTGAATTGAGAGACACGTTTATCACTTAACTTGGTATTAACCCTTTACCTGCCAATCGCGTACGCTGTACATGTTGGCAGGCAAGGGCTCAGAATGTCAAGGACATACATGGTACGTTCTGCTGCAGCTAAGCCCTTCTCTTTGCATTGGCAGCACGTATACACAAAAACTCACAAAAAGTTTTTTTTTTACTTATTCATTTTACTCTTGTTCGTTTTTCACCTAAAAATGGTTTATTTTGGCAGTGTGACAATTGGATCAGGTATTTTGACCACTAATTACACTGTTGGATCAGTTATTTTGTTGTTTCATTGGTAGCTTTGCAGTATGGTATTTTGGAGTAGAAAAACATAATTTTGGATTTTGTACTTTGGAATGTGTACTTTCCAAAAATATATGGTTTTTAGGGGTCATCATAACATGCCATGTACTTCAAAAACCTATGTACGTTTCAGCATACTGTTCAGCATACCCCAGGCATTTATATGTTTTATCTTGATACCTAATAGTATGTGGGAAATAAGATGTTGAAAAAGTATGTTTCTCATTGAAAGCAATATATTTTTGGAAAGTACAGATTCCCCTAAATCCAAATTTGGTATGCATGTCTCTCTACTCCAAAGCACCAAGCTGCAAACCTTTCCTAAATTTGGCAATTTTGTGACATTTCCAAAAATCAACTCAAAACTTCCTAATTGCAGCATCTTATCTCCCACGTATAATTAGTTATCAAGATAAATCACCCCAAATACTAAATATGAACAGTCCTCTGAACAGTGTTATGTCCAATAAGTTTAGGTTTACCTAAGCACGTGGCATGTAGGGGCCCCAAAAGGAAGACCCCCATATGGTCTGTCATTTCAGGTACTGCAAAATCAACACATTTACATAGTTTTTTGGGGGGGGCAAAGATAGAAAAAAGTATGTTCACTCCAGAAAACTATATATTTTCAGAAAGTACACATTCCCCTAAATCCAAATTGGGAAGGCATGTCTTTCTACTCCAAAGCACCAAGCCACAAACCTTTCCTAAATCTAGTGAGTTTGGTGAAATTTCCAAAAATCACCTCAAATTTCCAACTTTTCTGTCATTGCCCACCCCAAAATGCAGTACCTGAAATGACATACCAAATGGAGGTCTTCATTTTGGGGACCCTATATGCTGCATGCTTAGGTGTAAACTACACATATTGAGCATCAAACTGTTCAGTGGACTCCTGTCAATCATATTTAGGGTGTTTTACATTGGTACATAATGATGTGTGGGAGATATGATTTTGGAAGCTTTGAGGTAGTTTTTCAAAAAATTCAGAATTGCAATTTGGCGTTTGGCGTACATAGATCTATTTACCCATTTTTGATTTGTCAGAATCTGCGCTTTCTAATAATACATAGTTTTCTAGGTTAAATCTACTGTTAGTGGAATGTTTGGCCTTGAAATCAGAAGTCTGCATTTTGTGGATTGGTGCTTTGGAAATGTGGTAGTGTACTGCTTAGAGATTTTGATCTATACAAGTGAGAAATCTCTATAATAATATACATATTTAGTATTGGCACATTCAGGAGACATATAACTTTCCAAATCTGCTGTGCTCTTGTACATAAAATAAATTATGTTTCTAATATATGTGATTGTACTATGTGAAACATGATTTTTTTCATTCTATTGGACACTTAGAAGCCTATGGGGCAAATTCACTAACCTCAGAAAATTCGCCAGCAACTGCTTCGCTCATATCGCAACACTTCACCAGGCATAGATTCGCCAGGACAATGCTAATTCACTAAAATCTGAAGTTGCGTCCAGGGCGCTGGACGCTGGCGAAGTAGCGCTAGAGTACTGCAGCAAGCAAAGTAAAGTTGCACTGGCGTTGGCTAATTTGCATACGGCAGGAAGTTAAAGTTAAATGGACGTTTATGTTGCAGACAATACATTACACTACACAAGCCCGGGAAACCTCAATAAAATAAAATAAAATAGAGTTGCTATATTGCCCTACACATGAGTCCAGTGTATAGTTTATGTGCCATATGTTAGGAAATGTAGGGGGGCAGCCTTTCACCATGAAAAATAAAAAGTCACCCAGTGTTTTTTGGGACTTGAGGAAGTCCTATCTACTCTGTTGCACTTCGCCTGGTCTGAGGTGGTGAAGGCAATTCTGGCGCAAGAGGTAACATTCCGTAAAATCCGCATCTTAGTGAATTTGCATAGTTATGTCCATTCGCCAGAGCGCAACTTCCCAGGAAAGGCACTTATATTTAAAGTGTACAAAATATCTAACATCACCAACAAATTTCAGGACCTGCCAATACACATTGGATAGTGTGTATAGCAAGTTATCATGGACTTATATGGAATTCGCACATACTGTACCAAACATTTACCAACTTTTTTAAAGAGACAGATATATCTACACAAATTTTTTACCTTGTTCTACAGCGGAAATGACACCCATAGACTTGTATGGCATTGCGCCAAATAAATTAGGCGCGCATCAAAAAAAATTTGACGACCATAGACTTTAATGCGCATCGGCGTCATGGGTCAAATTTGCATATCCCTGTACACAAGGATTATGCACTTTTGCATGAAACGCCTGCCAAACATATATATAAATATCTTTGTATGATCAAATGGGACAGAGACTTGCAGTGAGCTTTTAGGCCAGAGCAATGGCAGGCACATGTACTGTCTGGAACAACAAGATGCACAAACCATATAGAAACTTATAAAAAAGGAATATGGATTGCCAGTGTCGGACTGGCCCACCAGGATACCAGAAAAAGTCCGAGTGGGCCTAGGTGTCTGTGGGCTCTCATGTTGCTATGCCAGCATACACCTGAGGAAGGGGTTGACCCCGAAAGCTTGTGCCAACACTGCTGAATAAATGTCCTAAAAGGCAAAATCATATGTTTGGTGTGCTTCCTCCCTATGGGAATCCTCTCATGTTGCTAGACATTTGGCTTATTTCATGGCCATTCCTTATTTCTATTAGAACAAAGAGGCTAAATGGATGGAATAATAGATTATAGTATGTAAAGAAAAGAGACTAGGAGAATAGAGGTTGAGTGAAAAGAGGAAGAATAATAGAAAGAGTGTGCCCCTGGTCTAAGATTACTTAGTGGGCCCCTGGTCAAAGGTTTTTGGTGGGCCTCTGGTGTTCCTGTACGACACTGTGAATGGCACCGGAGCGTCATGCATCACTTTTCTGGAGAGACTGTTGTCATACGGGGACACTACTGCACATGTGGTGAGACTGCCCATCTTCAAACCAAATATGGAAACAGAACCTCAAACTAAATATACCTCAGGAACCACAAATAGCGCTACTTTTACAAATTGACTTTTTTCACCAGGCATGGATTTGCAGTTAATTTCTGCATTTCACCATCAGTTTTTTTCATGAAACTGTAGCAAAAATCAGCCACATAATATTTCACAACAACAAAAAAGTCACCAGGACCAAAAAGTCGCCATTAAAAAAATGGTCATTGACTTTAATGCATTTGGAGTAAGAAAAAAATTGTTGCGCACAATATCTGTTTTCCGCTGAAATATATCTTATATCGTAGTCCTGTAGTATGCAATTGGAATTAATCTGACAGTAAAAATTGTATGTTATATACGATGTAGAGAATATTGCCACTCGGGCTATGTGATTTGTTCAATAGATAGTCATATTTAGCTAATTTAATACCTGTTTAACATAGGATCTAATTCATGGTATTATGAAAGGGTTAATGTGTTTTATGGGTGGGACTAGGTGCTATTTAACTGTGGCTATCTAGTGGGATCAGGTGTATGCTTCTGATGAAGTGGCGAGATGCCATGAAACGCGTAAAGCGGATGATCTGATGTATTTTGAACTTGACACGCTGTTATTTCTTTTAACCTGGATGATTAAAATTTGAAGATTTTAACATATCTCCCCGAATGCTCCGTTTTTGCTTATATTCAAAGTGAGGTTGATCAATGGGAGGCACCACCAAAGGTGGATGTAGCTGTCGCCCGCTTCTCCAAAAGAACAGTGATTCCAGTGGAGAATGGGTCCAGCCTCAAGGAGGCTATGGACCGTAAGGCGGAGACATCATTAAGAAGAGTCTACTCGGCGGCGGCAGCACAATGCAAACCTACAGTAGCCTCTACTTCTGTTTCTAGAGCTCTCAGAGCATGGATTCTGCAGTTAGAGCAAGATGTGGAGAGAAAAGTTTCAAGGGAGAGTATCCTAAAATCTCTCCAGGATATTAAGATGGCGACAGATTTTCTCTGTGATGCTTCAATCCAAAATCTTAGATTATGGGGTTGTCTACTACAGCTCGAAGGGCTATTTGGTTAAAGCCTTGGGAAGCAGATATTGCCTCCAAAAATAATCTATGCAATATGGAGTTTCAACCTGGACATCTTTTTGGGAAACAATTAGATGATCTCATGGAAAAATTGTCAGATGACAAGGGCAAAAATTTACCCCAGAAAAAGTCTAAGGGTAATTGGAAAAAATCTTTTTTTCGTGGGCAGAAAAAGTCTCCCCCTAGATATGGCAACAGAGGTGGAAATAGGAACCAAGGGGATAGGGCAAAGTTTAGACCCTATAGGAAGAATACTGAGTTTAAGCCCAAAGGTAAATATCCCTACTCATTTAAGTCCTCAGAGGCATGACGCCAGGAGAGAAGGGGTAGGAGGAAGGTTGCGCTTTTTTTCACAGCAGTGGGTAGAGGTCATTCAGGAACCTTGGGTACTCCAAGTAATACACCAAGGCTTGAAGATAGAGTTTATAAAGTCACCCAACCCACGCTTCCTTATTACCCCTCAATCAACAAACCAGGGGAAACAGCTAGCGTTGCAACTAGCTATTCTGGATTTTGTCCAAAACAAGGTTTTGGAGAGAGTACCTACAAACGAAGTAAAATTGGGAGTTTACTCTGGGGTTTTTTTTGGTTCCAAAGGCGGATGGAAGAGTTCGCATGGTCATAGACCTAAGATACTTAAATACCTTTATAAGGAAAAAGACGTTTCGAATGGATTCGATCAAGACGGTTATCAATCTGTTGGAGCAGGGGGATTATATGGCAACCATAGATCTAAAGGATGCCTACCTGCATGTACCAATTTTTCAGCCGCACAGAAAATATTTGAGAATAGCGGTTCACATTCTGGGAGAAGTTTGGCATCTCCAATTCACGGCCCTACCGTTCGGCATTTCGTGTGCCCCGAGGGTCTTCACAAAGATTGTAGCCTCGGTGGTGGCTGTATTGAGAACAGAGGGCATCGTCATAGTACCATATCTAGACGATTGGTGGCTCAATCATATAGTCATCATATACAACCAGAGAGGAGGAAACAATTCCTGGGTTTTGTGATAGATTCAAGACAAATGAGTCTATCGATTTCCCAGGACAGACAAATAAAATTAATAGACCATGTGAAGAGGCTAAGACAGCCGGCACCCATATCTGCCAGAAGAGTAATGAAAGTCCTGGGATTAATGTCATCAATGATAGAAGCAGTACCCTGGGCTCGTCTCCACATGAGATTGTTGCAACAAGAGTTGCTAACAATGTGGGACAGAAAGCTCGACTCTCTGGACAAATGTTGGATACTGTCAGGAGACACCAGATCCCAGCTCAGATGGTGGCTCCAGACTGTCAGATTGAAAAAGGGCAGGTCACTACTTCAGAGGAAGTGGTGTATACTGACAACGGATGCGTCCGGCAAAGGATGGGGAGCCCATCTAGGCAGTCACTCAATCCAGGGGACATGGTCCATAATAGAGAGGACTTTATCCTCAAACTTCAGAGAATTGAAAGCAGTAAGCCTGGCATTAATACATTTTCAAGAGTTTGTCACGGGGAAATCGGTAAAGGTCCAGACGGACAATGCTACGGTCGTCTCCTATATAAATCGCCAAGGAGGGACCAGATCTCCGCTGTTGCTAAGAGAGGCTCTGAGGATGCTTCATTGGGCAGAGACAAATTTGGTGCAGATCATGGCAGTCCACATAAAGGGTGTGGACAATGTATGGGCAGATCAACTGAGCAGAGAGGTAATTCTGCCTGGGGAATGGTCCTTGAAAACTCAGATGTTTTGGAAAATAACAAAAAAATTTGGCTTTCCACAAATAGATCTAATGGCATCGAGAAAGAATGCCAAACTTCCCAGGTTTCATTCACTGTTTGCTCAAGATGCTCCGGAGGAGCTGGATGCAATGTCAGTGACGTGGGATTACAGCCTAGCCTATATATTTCCTCCTTTCCCGATGATAGCCAGGGTACTGAAGAAGGTGAGAGAGGACCAAGCGAGAGTAATCGCAATGCGTCCTTTCTGGCCCAAGAGAGCTTGGTTTGCCCTACTCATGAGTCATGGAGAATTTTGGATTCTCCCACAGGTCAAGGACCTGCTGTCTCAGGGCAAGTATCTTTACAAGGATCTGGGAAGACTTCGCTTGACAGCATGGAACTTGACAGGCCCTTACTAACGAAGTATGGGCTCTCACATCAAGTAATTGAAACCATGCTGCAATCTAGGAAAGCTTCCACGAATAAAGCCAATGCAAGGATTCAAAAAGTCTTTAGCAAATGGTGTGTGGAGAACAAGGTGGCGCCATTGACCCCTTCTGTGCGTGATGTGTTAAATTTTCTACAACAAGGGTTTGACAAGGGGTTAAAGCCTGGAACGATTAGAGCACATGTCTCTGCAATTTCTGCTTTCACTGGGATTGTTTTTTCAGCGGATCCTTTGGTGACACGGTTTATGAAGGCTCTTCTTATAAAGAACCTGTGTCGAGTTGGGACTTGAATGTTGTTCTGAAGGGATTAAGTAAAGCCCCATTTGAACCTATTGAAGATTCAGACATTAAAATGTTATCTATGAAAGTGACTTTTCTGCTAGCAATTACCTCTGCGAGGAGAATCAGTGAATTGGGAGCTCTTTCTGCTAAAGAGCCTTATATTCTTTTTCTGGAAAACAGAGTGGTATTAAGAACTGTTCCATCCTTCCAACCAAAGGTGGCCACGGCTTCAAACATAAACCAGGAAATAGTTTTGCCATCTTTCTTTCCAAATCCTGTGGGAGAAGAGCAGGAGAATCTGCATTCTTTAGATGTAGCAAGAGCATTGAGAAGTTATTTACGGAAATCCAGTCCCATCAGGAAGTCCGAAAGTTTACTAATCGCTTTTTCGGGTCGAACAAAAGGCAATAAGGCTTCCAAGTTTACTATTGCTAGGTGGATTAGAGATACTATTCACTTATGTTATGAATTGGCAAATCTTCCACCTCCAGTTTTTGTCAGAGCACATTCCACCAGAGCTGTAGCCACATCTTGGGCTGAAAGGAGTCAAGTGTCAGCGGAGCAGATTTGCAAGGCAGCTACATGGAGTAGCCTGCATACTTTCTCGAGGCATTATAGGCTTGACATCTGGGCTTCACAGGAAGCAAGTTTTGGCAGAAACATTCTCCACACGGCGATGTCTGGAAGTTCCCTCCCTGTATAAAAGAATTACTTTCTATGTCTCATAGGTGATGCTGCGAAGGATGCAAAGGAAAAGGGAAATTTGTTCTTACCGTAATTTCTCTTTCCTTTGGATCCAAGCAGCAGCAGTAGTTCCCACCCGTTTGTTTTTCAATAAATGGTTGATATGCATTATGGTTTACTTGTTATGACAATGATGAGTGTGGGGCAAAGGGGGTTTTTTATTGGATAATTAATTGTTGGAGGTGTGTCTAACTGTCCTATTTTTTAAGGGAGGAATCAATCTCATAGGTGCTGCTGCTTGGATCCAAAGGAAAGAGAAATTACGGTAAGAACAAATTTCCTTTTTTTTACACAGGAAGTCCTTCGGTTGCCATTTTAGGTACATTTTTGCGCTGTTTCATCACTTGCTGTTTGCATAACAGGAATCAAAGGGGCATATTGCTCCTGGTGCTGATGCTGCTCCTTCTCTAGGTGTTGTTGCCTTTCCTACTCAGCAATAATTGCTATGGCAAACTAAGGTGGCAAATTATAATTTGCCCAAGCCATCTTAACTCCAAACACTTTCTTTCAAACTAAAATAGCATCAGGTGGGGGGCGTGGCGTCATGAGTGGCTGAGCGGACGTGTTTGCGGATAGCTCCCGGTCTGCACTTTGATTTATCGCTATTAGCAGCCAGCCAACAGTGCACAGATTGGGCAAAAGCACTAAGAAACAACCACCAACTACCCCAGCCAACATTTCACACAGCCAAGGAGATCTGAAGAGATTTTTGGACAAGAAATCTAAGCAGGCGAGTACGTCGGAAGAATCCAAGATGGCGGACGCCATGCGGCGTAGCCCCAGCCCAGCAGGCTCCCCGGCTTCGGCTACAGCACGGCCTCCTTGCCGCAGGACCTCCGCTCACTCTTTGCAAACTTACCGACTAAGGCGGATCTCAACGCGGTTGCACAAACGATTCAGGAGGCGCATAAGGCTGATATTGCGGACCTCCGAAAAGATTTGCAGGCCATTGGTGACTCTCAGGCCCAACTTGAAGTGCGGCTGGAGAAGGCCGAAACCACCTGCAACACAGTCATAGACCGTGTAAATGATCACCACAGATACTTATACCTCATTAAGAAGCACATGGAAGATCTCGATAACAGAGGTAGGAGAAATAATCTGCGTATACAGGGAATACCGGAATCGGTCCCACAAGCCGAACTGAGAACCACGGTATGTGCCATATTTAATACTATATTGGGGAAAGCCATCACTGAGCCCCTTGAATTAGACAGGGTCCATAGGACACTGGGCCCCCAACGTATGAGAGCCGAGCAACCGAGGGACACTGTCTGCTGTGTACATCACTTTCTCGTAAAAGAGGACATTGTCCGCAAGGTGCGCAACCAGCAAACTATCCGTTATGATAATTATGATGTTGCTATATTTCCAGATCTGGCATGGCTAACGTTACAACAGCGGCGTGCGCTGAAACCTCTCACCACGACACTACGTGAGAAGGAAATAGCTTACCGCTGGAGCTTTCCCTTTGCCCTAATCGCATCCAAAAACAACAGACAGTTTTCTCTGAAGGAACCAGCAGAACTCGAATCTTTTTGCAAAGCTTTAGATTTGCTTGACATTAAGCTCACTGATTGGACGGATCTGGCTTACAATGGGGATCTATTGGATCAGCTATGTACAGATCACTGGATCCCGGCTCATCAGAGGGCCTCCTGTGGCCATAGAAGCCAAACAGCTACACCTCGCTCGAACTCTGAGTGAAGACCCACTTTCGGGCTGCAGATGCTGCAGTGTTGGACGGTAAACGTGTTGGTGGACGTTAAGTTATACAGATGGCATTCGATTTATTCGGGTCATCTCTCAGGACATATTGGAAGACGCTGCTATTTAGACTTCACATTCAGATGCCACAAGATTTGATGCGCTCGACCATTTAGTTTCGTTGCTCAACTTGACAATCCACTGTTTCTACTTCTATTGTTGGCCCTAGGGGTCCGTTAAGTTAAGTTACCTTCTCTCCATTTCCCTCCCCCCCCCTTTTTTTTTTTTCCTCCCCTGGTGTGTAGGTGTGGCGACGGCTACGGGACTGAACTCACATGTGTTCGATACGGCTGACCCGGCAAGCTCCGATTACCACTTATAAGTATAGCACTGTTGCTTGGACATTTCTTATTTTCTTAGGTCATGATGGTTATATTATGTATGGCATGTCTGGGCTATTTTCAGATTTTCTACGGTATATGCTTCTCGTTTCCCAGTTCTGTGAATATCCTGTGAATATTAGCAATTTACTGCCTTTGACGATGCGGGTGGCTTCCTAAGGGGGTCGATTTTATTTTGGTTCTCCCTCATTCATAATCGCCCCTCCCCTCCCCCCCTTTTTTTTTTTCCCACATACTTAACGGCCTATTCTAATGGCTGCTAAATGTTCCGCTTTGTTATACTGTGTGTAGACCGGGAGCCTGTCTCCTGCTGAGGCTACTCATTACCCTCACCCCCTATCGGAGGGGAACCGGTGGGATACGACCGTAGGGTTACTACCACACGGGAATTGGTTATTGTTCTTTGACATTGTATTTGATTATGTCTTACTCTTTCTTATTCTATCTCTGCTTTTCTATCTCTTCTAGCACCTGTATTGTCAATCTCGATCCTCGCTTGGGTCGCCTGCTGGACGGGAGAGGCTGGCTCTCATCTCCACTACATCGTTATGGCTAAGGTGAAAGTAGGTACTTTAAATGTTAAAGGTTTAAATATCCCTTTCAAGCGACACAGGCTGAATCAGGAAATGAAACGTTTGGGTGTTCAAATTATGCTTATACAAGAGACGCATTTTAAACTAGGTAGTATCCCAAAATTACGATTCAAAGGATTCTCCACGATCCATACTAGCAAGCCGTTCAACTCTAAACAGCGGGGTACTGCGGTGCTCATTGCAGATACCCTGGGCTTCTCCACTATAGATGTGAGAACAGACTCTTTGGGGAGATATAACTTGGTCAAGGGGACTATAAACAATTCCATGTTCACTATTGCTTCTGTGTATTTACCACCGATTGAGCAGTTGAGTGCGCTAAAGGATTTTCTGCAATATCTTGCTGACTTTGCAGACAGGACTTATATTGTGGGGGGTGACCTTAATACGACTCTTGACCCGAGACTAGATACCTCTTCCGGTTCTTCGAACCTTTCTCGTAGGACTCTTTCTGCCTTCAAGGACATGTTGCGAACCAATATCTTAATTGACACGTGGAGATTGTTGAATCCAGCCACTAAAGACTATTCCTTCTTTTCGCACCCACATAATGTATACAGTCGATTGGACTATATTTTTGTTAAACATAGTGATCTAGGATTGCTGGAGACGGCCAAAATTGATGTGATCACCTGGTCAGATCATGCACCGGTCACATGCATACTTCGTGTTCCCTCTCTCACCAGATCACAGCCGACCTGGAGACTTAATGATTCCATCATTAGAGACCCGGTTCTCAAACTAGAATTAGTCACTCTCTTAAAAAATTTCTTCGCAGAAAACAAAACTGAGGAGATGGACCCATGGATGATCTGGCTAGCACATAAATGTGTCTTGAGAGGTGAACTTATTAAATTGGGAGTCAGAAAGAAAGCAGAAAAAATGGGTGCCATGAATAAATTGTTAGCTAAAATCCATAGTTTAGAGAGACAACATAAACAAACTGGGAGACCCTCTTATTTGACGGAACTAACGCAGACTAGACAACAATTACGGGATATATATACCTCTTACACTGAAAAAGCGATCGATTTAAACAGAAAGTTATTTTTTGAGCACGGGAACAAATGTGGGAGATTGTTAGCGTCAGCCTTACGGCAACGACAGACGCGTAATCATATTTTGGCGCTTAAAGATAATCAGGGGCTTACAACGCATCGAACTTCCGAGATAGCCGAAATTTTCCGAGGGTATTATTCTAAATTGTACCAACTTCCTAACTCTGATTTACAGCATTCCCAAACCACTCACAAATTGGATAGTATACGGGCATACCTCGCGGAGGCTGGTTTAAATAAGATCACGGATGAACATGTCCAGGCTTTGGACTTACCTCTTTCTACAGGAGAATTGCTGCGGGTTATCAAGGATGCTAAGACGGGAAAAGCGCCGGGCCCCGACGGGTTCACGGTTGCGTACTATAAAGAGTTTGGTTCTCTCCTAATGCCACATTTGCTAGAAGCGGTAAATTCAATCTCGTCCGAGAAACCCATACCCAGAGAAGCTTTAGAAGCACATATTGCCCTTATCCATAAAAAAGGTAAGGACCCACAAGACCCGGGGAGTTACCGACCAATCTCCCTTCTCAATATGGACCTGAAATTATATTCTAAAGTGCTAGCTCAACGCCTCCAGAAATTGCTTCCGTCCCTCATTAATGAGGAACAAGTAGGCTTTGTTCAGGGTCGTGAGGCTAGAGATAATACTAATAAATTATTCTCCCTTATGCATTTTAGTCAGAAACAAAAGATTCCGTTTATGATTCTCTCTACGGACGCCGAAAAAGCGTTCGATCGAGTGGACTGGTCCTTCCTGGCTGAGTCCTTACAGACGGTTGGGATAGGTCCCCGAATGATGTCATGGATTATGACACTATACACATCCCCATACGCTAGACTCAAAGTAAATGGTACACTTTCCAACCCCTTTTTAATTCGTAATGGGACCCGTCAGGGATGCCCTCTTTCGCCCCTTTTGTTTGCTTTGTCAATTGAAGGCTTCTTGAACCAAATTAGGGCAAACCCCAATATTTCAGGAATAGTTGTGAAGGACACCACCCATAAAATTGCTGCGTATGCAGATGATCTTTTATTTTTCCTCCGCAATCCACGTATATCTTTACCCAATTTATTGAGGGAATTTGACCGGTTTACTAAACTTAGCAATTTTAAAATAAACTTGACCACATCAGAGGCGTTAAACATCTCTTTGCCCAAACAAGAATACTACGATCTTATGTCCAATTTCCCCTTTAAATACACCCAAACACATATTACTTACCTGGGTTTGGCTATATTCTCTTCTATTGCTCATACTGTGAAAACGAACTATGAGACATTGTTAGATAAGGTGAGATTGGATTTGAAGGCCTGGGAAAGGCCCCCTTTGTCATGGTTTGGTAGGATAAATGTGACTAAAATGAACATATTGCCGAGATTTCTATACTTATTTCAGACCATCCCTTACCCACCCCCCAAACACATTCTACGGATATTGAAAAGTCTGATTATCAGCTATATCTGGAATCATAAAAATCCCAGGATAGCTGCCTCTAAATTATCGGCTCTAAAGCGGAACGGAGGCGTTGGACTTCCAGATTGGGATGCTTATTTGAAGGCTGCACAAGTTAATAGGTGTTTTGATTGGGCTTTCCATCACACTAGTAAACTTTGGGTAGGTATAGAACAAGAATCTTCACTGACTCCACTGATGGCTTTACCTTGGTTGACGTCAACTGAGAGACACATAACTGACAAAACTGACTCTAAGCTACTTTACACCCTTCAAATTTGGGATAGATTAGTCATGACGGGAAAGTGGACACGTGCACCCTCTAGATACACACCTATCTTCGGCAACCCTACTTTCCCCCCGGGATTAAATCCGCGCCCATACGTCGGATGGACCTTGAGGAGACATTTGGGTATTCAATCTCTTCTTTTCGGCAATACAGTCCCACAATGGGAGGTTCTATTTCCTAATGTCCCCCCAACTCCTATGGATGTATTTCGGCTAGAGCAGGTGAGACATTTTATATTTTCCCGACGCTTGCATTTAACGACTACTGAACCTCCTACGCAGGTAGAACTTCTTTGGGAATCGAAAGATACTCCTAATAGAACGATCTCCTACCTGTATCAATGCATTCTAAGTATTACAGACATGCCGAAAGGTATCTTTAAGCATAAATGGGAGGCAGAGTTGGGAGTTCGACTGGAGGAGAGGGATTGGGATAAGATTGTTTGTTTAGCGCACTCAACTTCGACCTGCTGTAAAATTCAGGAACTCAATTATAAATTGTTGAGTCAATGGTATAGGACTCCGGCTAAATTGGCCAAGATATATCGCACACTTTCACCTTCATGTTGGAGATGCGATGGAGGGGTTGGGACTCTGTCTCACATCTTCTGGGGATGCCCGGGTCTGACGAATTATTGGTCTCAGATTAGAGATGTCGTTAAGGAACTCACGGATGTGGACGTCCCTAATGAACCCTTGGAGATACTTCTCCACCACACTTCCACTTCAATTAAGGCTTATCGCAAATCTCTGGTACCAATCTTGTTGGATACGGCTAAACTTCTTGTTCCCATAAACTGGAAACAACGTACTCCCCCCAGGATACGGGATTGGTTACGGAAGATTTCTGAGATTGAAAGGTTCGAAGGATATAAAGCATCATCCACACAAGATATTGAGAAATATACTCAGAAATGGTTTTATTGGGTACAGTTTAAACATTCAGCTAAATACGAGCTGCTGCTGCAGACTTAGATAGCCTTGACTTTGGTGATGTATTTGGAGATGGGATGTGTTTCCTGATTTGGCCTGTCGCTCCTAGGGAAGCAATAGCACTGGATTTTCGATCCAGCCCGATTTCCGAGCATTAGCTTATACATTGTAGGCTCTGCATGTGGATGTTGTCCGGTGGGAGCTGGCCTCTCCCGTCTAGAGGATCCCTATTTACATCTCATTATAACAGGGTAGGTGCATCATTGTTATTGCATACATTATGTAGATATGACAGTTTATGTGAATAATAACATGCCGGTATTTAACTCCTAGACTCGGAGACCCCTATCTATTTATGCTGCGCCCTGTGCGAGAGATATTCATATCTGCTAGAAGATTTCCTTCTCTTTCTATCTTTTCCCTTTTTCTTTTCTCATTTTTCTTCCTTTTCTTACCCTTCTCCTCTCCCTTCTACGACAATTGTCTCATGTTGTTATCAGCGGCTCTTATTATACTCAGGGATGTCAGGTCGCTCCCTCGATATCATTGTGATTCTATATGATGTTTGACTAAATGGATGCCTTCTCCTGTTTTTTGGCTTCCCAGAGTGTATTACCCCCTTTTCTTTTTTCTGTACCCTATTGAAATTTCTAATAAATCAGAATTTAAAAAAAAAAAAAAAATAGCATCAGGTGAGGGGTTTTATTGATAACGTAGTGTTTCCCAGCATTCCATGCAGCCTTTAACCATTTCTTGAACCATAAGAATAGATAGCCAATATCGAGACAGGTATTTAAATTATCTTAGTCTTTTAGGGAACACAGCAGGTCAAAACAGGCGATAAAGTGGGTTGCTAAAAAAAATTTGATAACTCAAATTCTAATTACAACTTTTGGATTTACGTATTAGAATTTCAAGTTCCCGGTTTTTGAAACTTGTATTCTATTACTCGCATTGGTGAGTTCTAGTTAACAAATTTCGAAAATATGAATGACAACTCTAACATCTTGAAAAAAAACTCTCTTGAATTTTAATATATTTGACCCTAGATGTGAAGACTTCTGGTGCTGGAAGTCTTTTATCATACAAAAAGTGGACAGCTGAGCAACTTGAAGGCTTAATTGCAGTCAATGGGAGTCAAAGGCAAGTATGGAGTTCCAAGGGATTATTTCTAAGGTGATTAGGTCAGGGTGCTCCTGTAGTGCTTCAAGGTTGCTGTAAACTGGCACAGAGATTGGGGAAGAAAACCAGCACAGCTAACCATTAAACTATGCCCCATCTGCCTACCTCTACTTCTGGGCCTGGAAGATGGTTGTTTGCAGAGAAGTAGCCGTTAAAAAAACCTCAATCTATATAGTGTTGACACATTCTGGAGTGCATGCACATAAGGGGCCACTAAGGGGTGCAACTGATCCTCACTTCTGTCTTCGGTCTGGCTGTGCTCAGCTTTTGAAGGTGGATACAAAAATCTGTTTCATCATCAGCAGGTCAGCCTTGACCTTATTGCCTGCCAAAGCACAAAACAATGGCAGATTTTGCTATTTTTTTGTCCTTTTCACTCTTCGTTCCATGCGAAATAAGAGCCATATAATGTTTTTCTACCCCACTGCACTTTATAACGTATTTTTTCTACTACTATCTCTGGATCAATTTCACTTCTAGGTGATTTGGGCTGTGAGAATAAACTGGAGCATTGAGAGGCAAATATATAAATCCAGACCAATGGTGTCCTGGGCATAACTGAATGAAGATCCCAGCTATATATAGTATCAATGTGCTGCATGAACATTAGAACTGAATTTTTTATGTAAAATTTATATTTCATATTCCTTTTAAATATACACATAATATGCACAGAATATTTCATCATGTAGATTTAGTATAAACGATATTGATGTGTCCAATGCCTGATTATCTACAAAAAAATATGTACTGTTGTGTGCAGTCAATACATATATCTGTGATTCTTTCTTTATATTTATTGCTGCATTTTATTTTTTAAATTAACTTCCTGATCAGCCAGCAGCCCAAAGTGATCTGTCAAAGAGGCACTCAGCACAAACACATTTAATTATTGGCTGTTATTTTTGGCAAATGCATGACACAGGAATCCAACCATATACAGAGATTTTATGGGTCTCTGCACTAATTCAAGGCATTTAGCTATTTATCTGAGCCGGCTGTGAGCAAAATGAGAAGAAACAAGACAAGAGGTTCAACTAAATGGCCACCACTGTGCTTCACTGCTTAACAAATGCATGAAGACTCATCAGACGCTCTGCGTTTTGCTAATGATGCAAGTTAAATGAACAAGCCCAGAAAGCTTAGCTGGCGTGTCACCTATTGCCCATTTCCACATCAATGAGATCATCCTTCTATAAATATTTTTTTTCTATTTTTGTAGATAATCTACTAAAGCGAAATGCATACTCTTCTCTGTAACATGTTCTGACAAGTCTAAGTAAATTCTGATGAGTGATGGAAAGGGGAATATGTCTTAAAAGAGCAGAGAGGTTTTTGCAGCTTCAGATGTGTTTAGGGAGTTTGACACATATAGGTTACACACAGAGATGAGATTGAGATGGCATCATGTGAAAGATCAACCAAAGGCACAGAGTTATATAATATGTTTTCTTTCAGCTTTGTCCCTCTTGTATGTATGCTGTAGAAGTAGAGAATTTGGTAAAATAAATAAAACCTGGTGGTTTTATACAAGGACAAATATCAAAACCATTTAGCATTAAAAATCCTGACATGATGTGCTCATGAGAAACAAATGGCTCCAAAAAAGAGGCACAATATTAAACTGATTAACTAGACCTCTACAAAACATCTGGCCAAATACTCAATCTGAACCCTAATTTGTTTATTGAAATTAAGGTAAAATAAAAACTTGCAGTATCTGAAAAAAAAGTATTGTTTTTTGTTCGGGTTGAACAGACAGGGTAATTTATGAATTTGAGTTTTTTTTTAATTTGATTGTGTAAAAAATAGTCATAAAACTCAAGTATGGGTTTTTGTTGAACATGCATGTTTTTTTATTAACACTAGCACATTTAGGAATAATTTGAATTAGAAAAACTCAGCCTTGTTAAATCACAAAAAACCCATGAACAGCAAGGAAATCAAAATTTTCTATGCATTTGTAAAAATTAGACGCAAAAATCTGCATCTGTTTTGTCGAATTGTGGAAAAAAAACTTGAATTTTAGTAAATAGGGATGTACAGTTATGTAAATCCTCAGAAAAGCTATTGGGAAACAGCCAAATTATTAACTGAATCCTGTTTCATAGGTCACTCAAAGACTGTCATATAGGCAGTACACTAGCGTTATCTTGCAGAAATTTTCTAACCTGTCTGATTGACTATCACAATGGTACAAATATAGTCGGTACAATAATTTGGAGCCCATACATGTTCCGGAAATCATACGAAATCTATACGTCTCTATGGCCAGCTTAAGAATCCTCCCTTCCAAAAACATTGACATTACAGTCAATATGCTCTAACACTACCCAGAAATAATGACCCCTTATAATACTCTCTGTTTTGCAAGCTGAGAACCTATCCACTGATTTGAGTCTTGATACCAGTGAAACAGTGTATTGCAACTTCAATCAGTGTAAAGTCTGGATTTTAGTTTACACTTTGCCTGTTCTAAAGTGAAACAGTTGGTAAAATGTAATTTAATTACAGGAACAAGAACATTTAAAAAAAAAAAATGGCAACTCAGAGTTGGAACATTTGGTCTATTCAATGCATTGAAGTACAATTTCATATGTGTTTGCCTGGGAGTCAGCAAGATAATTGGATAACAATCTACTCTAAATCCTTAATCTCATTTGATTGAGAGAGATAAATGTCCAGCAAATACTCTCAATTCTCTGCTTAACCTTAAAAACAATCAGGGAGATTAAATTAAGACTCTGGAGTTGGTATGTGATGATGTAAAATGAATTGTACTTGTCTTAGAACAAAAACAAATGGAGGTAGAAATATAAATATGTGTGTACCTTGTATTTTGTTTCATGTGTGAGTTTTGTAGTATTTACTAACCTGCTATTATTTTGGTTATTGGCAAATACATGAGATTCAGATTCATTAAAATTATACATTTGACAAATTCATATATAGTTAGAAATCAATTAAACAGTGGTTCTGAACCACTTTCCTTGATTGCTCAATTGTTGATTAAAAATGGATTAAAAATGACTGTAAGATATTATCAAAGATTTTTAGCACGCTGGTTGCTTTTGTCCAGCAACATCAGGGCTCATGGGAACCATTCATAAATATGCCTAACTGCGCCACCTAGTTCTCTAGTGACATAAAATGCATCAATGAACACCCATGTCCAATTTTGCAGAATCAAATGTTTTTGAACAGTTGATCATGTCCCATAAGAACAACCCAGCACAACACCCCTTGTAGCTCTTTACTCCAGACAAAGACAAGACGTTTACCTGTGGCTCTGCTTTAGGAAAATAATATATTGTGTCCTTCTTGGCTCTAAGAATGAACCTCTTAACTGCCCCTAAATTCATATTTGCTAATTTGCAAATGTTTGCTAATTTTCAAGTTTAGGCAGTGTCTTATTGGAGGATTCATTTAGTAATACAGTAGTTAAGAAAAGGTTTCAGAATTGATAGCAGTGATTGGAAGCCCCTGTCGCTGATAATTCTGACCTCATACAATTGTTCCACAGGGCATTAATTCACAAACATCCAAAATATCTCCAGTGTTGCCTGCCTTTAGTATTTGGATAATCTGTGTTTCAAAAATATTTTATTCAAATGAAAGCAAATGTTATATGCTAAGCTAGTATAGTAGAATCTCCATTCTTTTGGCCTGAAGCATGGATACAGTTCATGAGTTTCATTTCAATGCGTTTTATGCTAAATGCTTTCGTCGCACTTCATATTTAGGAACTGCATTAACCTCTCACCTGTATAGTCATAGAATGATGATCTCTACCCTTGGCATGACTGTGATTCCCAAGGGATGAAACCTCTTTTTCATTGACTGTGCTAGTTTTGGGCTGCATCAATTAGCGGGTGAAATTAATATAAATGTTTTTTCACACTTTTAAGCAGTGTTTATCCATTATTATTATGCAAAGGCTTTTTCATATGTCAAAAACATTGCCCCCGAAGCCGCTAATGTTCCATTCATTAGATGACTTACCTCCTACTCAAATCTCAAATGAAGGAATAAAATAATAAAAACATTCAAAAGGCTAATTTACATCTGAAGAAGAATCTTAATTGTATGCCCCTTTTTCATTCTAATCAGGAAAACAAGTCAAAATAAAACAGGATTAAAGAGATTCTAGAAATTAGATCGAAACCTTGAAATGAGCTAAGGAGCAAAGAAATACAGAAGAAAGCTTTCATATAATGTAATTATTCCGTGCTGCATTGTTAATTATTTCCTCTTGCTTAGCGTCTATAATTATCATTATTATAGATAGATCTAGATATAGATACCATAAAACTATGGCAGCATAGGTATTTCCCTGTACTAAGCACAATTCATCAGGAACAGCCCCCTAAGGTACACATTATAATATGGGGAGAAGGATCTATCTTACAGTGAATGTGTTTGTTTCTGTTCTGTGAAATTGTTAAAAGACTGCAAATGGCAAAAATAAAACAAATCTCTATAGAAACAGTAACGCGTACGTAACCTTCCCACATATTACAAGCTTGTTCTTCCTTAACTGTGCTCTCCATGGACAGAATCCAAAAAATAAGCTGTCAAAACTAAACCTTGTATCATGAAGAACACAGAAGAATAACAGCTTTAGAGTATTTTAGATTTATTGGTGAAAAGTTTTAATCTTTCTTTGAATAGAATTCAGAAGTTGTTCACATAAGGGGGCAGATTCACTAAAGGGCGAAGTGGCCAACACTAGTGACACTTCGCCAAAAATCCCATCCGCGGGGACATCACCAATTACTAACAAGTGTAGGAGGACAATTCACTAGTGAACAAGACTGTCGCCATTGTTTGTTCACACCATATCACCAGGCAACTTTTTTATGTGGAGTAACGGTCGTTACTCCACAAATTCACTAAGATGCAAATTTTATTAAACGTTATCACTTTCGCCATTGTTTTTATTTCGCCACCTCATTCCAGGCAAACTGATAAAACAAAGCTACATCTTCCTCAATCTTAAATCAGTCAGACAACATATCCTGTATGCCGGAAAAGTTTTAAAAAATGCTGGCCACTTTTCCTTTTTTAAAGCGGGATTGCCTTTAAAAGTCCGAACTATTAAAGATTTTTGTGTTAACATTTTTTTGGCAGACATTTGAGGGGCATGGCACATTTGTTTTAGGGTGGGCTCACGTGTAGGGCATTATAGGATCTCTTATGTCTTTATTAGGGTTCATCGTACATTAGTAATAAAAAATGGCCATTTCAAGCATTTGCACCAACATTACAAATAAAGACGTCCATACGACTTAAATGTACCTGCCCTATTCAAACTGACCTATGCATAAGAGTACTAGCAAAGTTTTGTTTGGCAAAAAATGAACGCTAGCGAAACTTCACTATGAAATGAAAATTTGGCTGCTGAGACGCAACTTTGCATTTTAGTGAATTAGCATAGTGGTAATGAATTTGCTCCTGGCCAAGTGGCATGAAGCGTGGTGAATTTGCCCCAAGGCCTAATTTCTGAGGCAAATGCAATGTCCAAAGTGCAAAATTGCAATGTAAACTCCCACATTGTACTTGCATTTTTTAGGGTTTCATTGTGTCAATGTTAATCATTATAGCAGGGTGCACCAATGACCACCCACCACTACTACTGTATGACTATTAGAGATTGCCTTGTTAGATCGTAAAGGAGTAAATTCATAGGATGAAATGCAAATGTAGCAAACTTTATCTAAAACTGTTGGTTCTCTAATTTCCTTCTGCTCTATTAGGTTTATGTCATTTATGGCTTCAGATGATAGCTCTTAACTTTAAAGTACTGTTCTTGACCTCAGAAGGTAGTTCTTGACTTTCAAGGACAGTTCTTTACTTCAGAGGATAGTTCTTTATTTCCGAGGACAGTTTTTGACAGACAGTTCTTGATTTCCAAGGGTAGTTCATGATATTAGAGGACATGTCATGATTTTAAAGGACCGTTCATTTCTGTAATCATTTAGCTTAAAGCATCAACTTGAGACTTTCGAGTCATCAGGAGCATATTAAACCTTATAAACCATCAGTTATTCTTATTTATTATTTTACATTTATAGTATTTTTATCAATTCTTCTTGAGTAACGGGGTCCACTGTGTATTTTTATCAGTTCCTGTTTCCTGAGTGGTCTGGACTGGGGAAAATGCAGAAAGGCAGTCAATAAGAGAGTGAGAGGGAGAGAGAGAAAAAGAAAGAAAAATGTTGCAGGTTTCCATTCCCTTTAATAGGTCTACGTACCCAACCAAAATGTATCTAGAGCACAAACTAGATAAGCCAATTGATACATATTTGATTGTTAGCTGGAACCTTCTGCTTGACATTTGTAGTCTCTACCAGACTTACATATACAGTATTAAATGTGTTAGTGCAATTAACATGATTTTAGAGGGAGGTGTCAATCTTACACAAAGTTATTAATTTTAGCCTTTAAAGATTAATGACGCTCTCTAATGTGCAATCAGCATCCAAGTTATTTTCTCTGTGCTGAAGCCCCAGATAAATATTTATAAATAATAAATACAGATAGAACCATCTGGAGGGTTTTGTTTTTGTCATTCTTGAAGTGAATAAAAAATGTATGTTGTTCTGGTGCAGTTTAAGACAATTTAATGTTCTGCTTCTTCATCAATTAATTACAATAGTTTTGCTATAAATGGCTTACAGCTGAGTGAGTTATTAGGTCATATTTCAGCTTCTGTAGATAATAAACTGTTATTATTAAGCTTTGTTCATGCTGAATAAAAATAAGTGTTTTTTTACAAGTTCCTATCAGATGGATGAGGCCAATGTGTTACACAGTGCAGTTACTTTGAAGTTTTGGAACTGATTTCTGTAGTTTTCACTGTTTAGAAAAATTACAAGTTACCAAAAGTAGTGCTATACACAATGAGCTTGTGACTACTTGTACTCATCTTTCTTAATTATCTGTCCCACACTGTAAGGATTCACAGATAGGAGCCTATTTGCTGACTAACTTCACGGTGTTTATTAAACAAAAATGTGCACAGACCTTTGCAGAAAGATTTAAATGGCAGCAAAAACAAGTCCAGGTACAGGCCGAAATTCCAGGGCAGGCGGCAGACAAACAGATGAGGGACAGGCCAAAGGTCAGGACAGGTAGAGTTCATACAAGGTCAAAAACACAGGCCCAGATTTGTGGAAAGGCCACCAAGGCCCGGACCTAGGGTGGCAGGATTTTAGGGGGCGGCATGCTGCCCAACCACACCCACATTGGTTCCGAAACACTGGGGTTAAGCAGGAGATACAATAGATTTTTAAATCTCCAGTGCACCAATCCCCATTACTCCGGTCCCAATGATGAAAATTTGAGCAAATAAAAGGGAGGGATGGGGGTGGCAAACGACAGCGGGCCTAGGGGTGCACACTGTTGCGGAATCAGGTTTAAATAGCCCTCAAATGAGCTATTGCCCTCAGCTGGACAGAGGGCGTGTACTAGGGAAGGCTGACCTGGACGCAGTAAATCAACAGGCATCTCAGTAAAGCCATGCCACCACTGTGGCTCAAGCAGGAGGTGCAGTGCCTGGAACATTACAGGTCCCTGGTTCGAAACCAGGGAGTTCCTCAAACACACCCATGTGCCATTTTGCCTTTTGTACAAGGTGCAGCATGGGCCCATATAACAAAGCTACAGATGTAGAAAAACATTTTGCCCACTTTGCAACTGCTCAAGGACCCACGTCATGGGGCGCCCCACATTATGGGAGCCACTGCTATAATGCCTCTTTCATTGAGAAAGGTTTCCTAGCCACCATAACTCTATGAATGTGTTAACACAGTTACTGTGTGTTAAACATCAATATTCAGTGCATGTGGAATTTAAAGATGCTGGGGGATCGCAAGGCTCCTTTTTTGTAAGGTTCCACTGTACATACAAATTTTATTTGCTGTTTTATGTGCATTAAATATTGTTTGTAAAGTGGCCGTTGCGGGGGCTAGAAAACACATCTTTCAAAGCTTCTGGATATAAACATATGTGAGATTTATCTGTCCCCTTATCAACTAGAAAAGCTTGTTCTGTATTGGTGATTAGCATTTGCCTGTACTAAAAGAATAAGTATTCATTCCTTCTGAGATTAGGGGGTGTCTGCGGATTTTATGTTCTAATTGCAGTAGTGCATATACTTTGTCTCAGAACATGCAATGAATTTGCCTTTTGATTTATTTGCAATACATATTTTTCATTATTAAATTATCTTGCAGCAAACCCCAAAAACACAAAAAGTAGTATGTTCACCTATATTCTTGAATCAGAAAGTTATTAAATACAAGTTCCAAACCTATATTGTCTTGGAATGTATGCATTCAATTTGGTTGTGTTTAGAGATTTTAATTGTTGTGTTTTGGGGATAAACCAAATAATTTCACGAATCCTGATGTACATTGTTGTACATCTAATGACAGAGCTCACAGAGGTAACTCTGGAGTTTCTGCAAGCTTGTGGTAGTTTCAGGGTTCCCTTGTAGGAGGTGGAAGAACAGCTATAGTGCAAGGAGCAAGCTTCTTTCCACACAAATACCTTTAAAGAATGGTATTGACTTGTGCTAAGGCACATAAGTTGAGCTGAAATTCCAGCACCCTGTGCCCACCTTAGTTATGCCTAATAAAATACAGTGGTCACAATGTCCTCTGCTACTTGCAGCCATTTTTCATTCATTTGAACTGGGTCAACTCAGAATCTTGCATTGGCAGTGTGTTTCATGGTTCTCAGCATTCTGCCACATGCACAAAACTTTAAGTTTAAAAACCTTCACCAATTACCATTTCACTGACTTGAAACTTAATGCCTAAACTCTGTTGATGCAATCAGGGGCCAGACAATTACTCATCATAAAAGTTTACTGTCATCTTTCTGGATGATGATTATCTGACTTGCAAATTCACCAGCAAGGTTTAGGACATTAGCATTCAGGCTAGTTGAGGAGCAATTGGTGATTAGAAATCGTTCAGTGAGAAAATACTGCAAGTAGCCCAGATGACCTTACCCTAAAAAGGCAAAAACTCCAACCACCTTTAATGTTGGACTGGAGACCCTTGGGCCCACCAGAGGACCTCTAGGGCTCTGTTGCAACTAACTGCACCAACCTCCACTGCAAACTAAAAGCATCTACAAAACATGTAAACTTTTTGTTTTGTACTTGTGTGAGAATGATTGTTGGCGGTTGGAAAACTGAACCAGAAGACTGGGCTAAGCATGCCATATCATTTCTTTCAGATAAACAGAACAGCTGTCCAGATCTCTTTCCCATGTGCTTTATCTCTTTATGCGTTTCTGAGCTGCAACTAATTGAATGTTCACATTCGAACTTCGAATATTGCAAAATTAATAAAACATGGTACAGAATATTTAAAAGTTATAGACAATTTTGTGTATCTCTTAAATTGTGTAAATTTCTTCAAAACATCGGACTCTAACTAATACACAGGGTATTTACCCTCTCTACTACCAGTCTCCTACTGGGATTCCTAGCCAAAATACAAACATACAACTCAACAGAGTCACAGTACCTTCACAGAGACCTTTCAGCAGCTCATCACACTGTTTCACCCAGGTCTCAACTCTCTCAGTATGTAGCTCAGTCTCTCTCTGTTCTCCAGTTACAAGTTCAATAAATGGACTCATTAAAAGACCAGTATCTGAAAAACAATTAAAATAGTTCATTTACAGTTATATATTGCTTATTTCTACACAGTAATTGGGAAACTTGTACTGCCAGCATGTTGTCCTTCTGAAGTGAACTGGTGTTTAATTTAATTTAATTGTGCTTTATGTGCATTTGGTTTATTCAAAAATGACCCAGAGGTTGGCATTATAAGTACTTTGCCAATGATCATAAAATGTGCAAAGTAATTGTTTCCATGCAGAATACTTCACTCTGCAGAACCATTAGAAAACTGGCAAATGAGGTTCAGTACTGATTAATGCAAGGTCACGTACATGGGAAGAAACTTCTAGCTGAGTAGGATTTGGGATTATTTTGGACAATAGATTGTGCAGTTCTAGGCAGTGTAAGACAGTAACTACTAAAGCTAATAAAGTGCTCTCATTTAAAAAATGGATTTGATTTCAGGAATGAAATGGTAATGCCACAAGTTGAATATGCAGTGTAGTGAGGGGTTATTTTTTAACACAGAAGAGCCACAGAAATGACAGGGAGCCTTTCCTTTGACCTGGATGAATGGAATTATTGCTTAAAGCAAAGCAAATTGTTCTTTAATGTGAGGGTGGCAAGACAGTGTAATGCTGTTCCTGGAGATGCTGTGACAATGCATTTTATAGGGATGTCTTTTCAGTTCAAATATCAAGGGCTGTAATAATTATAGGTCGTTTTGTGTATATATGATGTACATGTGTGTTTGTATGGTTATATGTGCGTGCATGTGCAAATGTGTTGACAAGCTTTTTGTAATGTGGGTCACTGATGCTGGTACAATATGAACATTTTTGCCACTTTGTGAATCTGGAATGGGGGGGATGCTTTATAACACATGTTGGATATTACACTAGTTGTTGGTATATAGTCATGCTACTGGGGTTAGATAGAGTTAGAAAGTTAGAGATAAAACAAATTAAGAGAAGGGCTTGCTCCCTAGTGTAATTCTTTTGAAAAGATTTCTTCATAAAGATAAAAATGCACTTATTGCAGGCATCAACAGCTCATCAGTTAGCAGTACAGAAGGTCAAGTCAAACACGTTTCATCACTAGTTAGTGACTTCCTCAGGGGAATATGATCATAATCAAATCAATAAAAATCCATTGTAGATACACACCACTTCGCTGTTAACAAGCTACTTAAACTGGTTGCTATTTGCTTACGTATAAATAGCGCACCGCGATATATACTTTAGTGGTTCAGGAATCTCTCAACCAAGATGGCCTCTCTCGTATTGAAAAACAGTGTGCATTTGTGAACCATACATTAAATGCAATTCACATGTGTGGAAGACCATTCCTCATTAGCTCACCATACATTTGCTGCAGTACACACACACTAAAAAGAGGCTATATCCAAATCAGAAATCACAATGGGGACTAGATATTTCTCCCTTTTCCACAAATGGAAGCCACAATATCAAACCAGGGAGCATCCTGTCACCAAGTGAACCAATCTGGAAGAGCCTTGTTGGAATGATTATTTGATCGATAATTTACTACAAAAATGAAGTGGTTGTGTATAAATACTAGGGATGCACCAAATCCACTTTTTTGGATTTGGTCGAACCCCAGAATCCTTTGTGAAAGATTTGGCAGAATACCAAACTGAATCTGAACCCTAATTTGCATATGCAAATTAGTGAGGGAAAAATAGAGCAGCTTTTTCAATTCCTTGATTTGTGATGAAAAGTCACATGATTTTAAGGATTCGATTCGGTTTGGCCAGGCACAAGGATTTGGCCGAATCCGAAACCTGCTTAAATGGCCAAATCCTGGCCGAATACTGAACCGAATCCTGTATTCGGTGCATCGTGCAATCGTAGTGGACATACATGCATACACATATAGAAAAATATGGATACTATAAAAATAAATTATTTCAATAAACAACAAATATCTAATAAATTGTTAAGTCTTAAAACATGGATAAAAACATTAAATAATCATAAAATACATATATTTCATGAAGACTTTATGGAGTCAAGGTCTGCAAATTAGCGATTGCGGCGAAAAAAAAATAATTGGAACTTTGAATACACATTGAACTATAGATCGAATTTTTTATTTGGGATTTCAAAGGAATCTTGCTTATTTTGGGTATAATATTCTTTAAGCCTAATTATAGCGCACCATTAATATTGAAACAGATAGTTACAGATCGTTAGATAGATATGGGGGAATGTAATATGTTTTATTAAGACAAAAAAGGTTCCCAAACACCTTTGCGAATGTTAGCGATTGCTTTTTGCAAACATTCGCAGTCGATGTAATAAAATTTTGCAATTGCAAACCATTTTTTCCAGCATAATATTTATGACACTCCAGAGCAGGTGTTAAAGGTTTGCAATGCGCAATTAAGATTCGCAATTCAATAAAAGCCTAACAAAAAATATTACATTGGATGGGAATTTTTATTCACAAAGATTGCAAATTTTATTACAATTCCCCCCATCGATTAGTAATGCCCCTGGAACATCCATTCCCTATTACAATGTATTTAGTGGGAGTGCTTTTAGAAAAGTCGCTAAATAATGAAATCAAGAAATACAGATAAAAAAGGAAAACTGAGTCTTGGTCCCAATCCCACTATAATTAGTAATTGTGCCTTGTTTCATCCCTTAGCCAGTATGTGCAATAAGCTATCAGTGCATGTTGCCTGTACCATCCTGTACTCAACAGCACCTGGTCTGTATAATAAAGTAACTTAAAGGGGAACTATCGCGGAAATAAAAATGTAATATAAGTTTCAGCATACTGAAATACAAAACTTTCTAGATCAATTAAAAATTCTGTACCGTTTCTGAAATAATCAAGTTTATCTTAACTATTTCTCTCTCAGCATCTGTTTCTCCTCATTCTCTCTTCATTCAGGAGTTGGGTGTCAGATGAATGATCCAAAATATCTTATGGGGGGCTCCTTTTGCCTAGAAGATGTATTAGAGCTCACCAGAAATCCTGTCTCTCTACACGCAGAATTTGTGCAAAAGGCAGTTATTTTGTTAGATTTTGTTTGTACTGGAATCAGTTATTTGAGTGAGCTCTAGTACATCTAAAATATACTTGAATAAACTTGATTACTTCAGAAATGGTGCAGTTTTTTTTATTGATTACATTTAGAAAGTTTCTTACTTCAGTATGAGGAAGCTTACATTTTCATTTTCACAATAGTTCCACTTTAGCAGAGAAAGAAAGACTCATGTGGAGTGAGAGCTCAGAATTCAGTATGGTACTGACTAGTGATGGGCAAATAAATTCGTCTGGCATGAATTTGCAGTGAATTTTCACGTTTCGCCACCGGTGAATAAATTCACGAATCTCTGAGAAATTTTTTTTGGATGCGCGTCAACACTATTCAGATGCCCATTGACTTTAAAGCCATTGACTTTAACGCTTTAATTGAAGCAAACTACTTTTTAGATGCACATCCAAAATTGTATGCTGGCGTAAATTTTCGATTTTCACAATGTTTTCACAAATTTTTTGCCCGTCACTAGTGCTGACTGTTGATTAAAAACATTAGACACCCTGAGACTTAACCCAACAGGTAAAAACCTTCATCACCTGCAGATACTACCAAGTAAAGTGGCGTAAGCTCACTATCCAAGAAACAGATATAATAAGTAAAATGGCTATAGTTCCTTAAGGATTTCCTTAAATAAGAACTGCAGCTTAACTAAAGAATTAGGCTACAAAGGTTGTATATTATGTTTTGAGATTGTGTACCAGCCCAAAGCAACCACAGCCCTTTTGTTTGGAAGATCTGTGCCTCTGAAGATGCCACCAACTTCAATACTAAGCTTTCCTTTAATGTGACAAAATACCCCTTTTACACTTCACAGGGGTCATAAACATTCTTATTTTTAGTTTTTATGTTTATTTGATAGTTTGGTTCCATGTAACCATGTAACCATGTCTGCGGAATAACAAGCCATATTTAAACATGAGTATTTTACATCACAGTAAATGTTAATCTTCAAACTAAATATACCTTTAATCCACTGGAATGAAGGCTCGGTTCCTTGGTGATTTCTGTGTTTCTTTCACTAATTAAACATGGATTTCTTTTTGAGGGCTAAGAAAATAATTTACATCTGATAAAGGATAATGTTGCTGCATTTTCCATTATAAAACTACAAAGATATATTTATTTAAATGTATGTAATTATTTTTTTAGGGTGGTACATTAGTAGGACTATTTCAAATTTGTATAAGAGCTGTATAACCGACTTCTTCCTTTTGTCTATAATAATGTCACTTGTGCATGAATATAAAAAGGTTATTGTTACACATAGAATACTTTTTTGGAGATAATAAAAAAAATCTCACAGTTTTATCTTATATAAATTTTTAATACACATTTCTTATATTTCTTATATAACACTTTTTTTCCTATGGTTTTTACATTGATCAAGACTACCAAGGTAGGTGTACCGGGAAACTGTGATCTGTCAATGGTAACAAAGAATCAAATTAGGAACTCAAGCATGAGATCCTGAATCAAAGGCCAACTTCTCCTTTTTGTAGTCTTTGCAAACAGCTGAAATGATACAAAGTTTAATTACTCAAGTGAAAAAACGAACTCAAAGTCATATACCCTTCTTTAACACCAGTTAATTTAACTGTAATGCGACAAGGTGGGTTTTACTCAGAAATACAAAAAAGGAATCAATCACTGGTTTCATGTTATGTGTAAGACTGTTTCTGTTTTCATCATAATTAATTCTACCAATTAAGCATGTTATTTTATCAATGAAAAAAAAACCACTGCAATTACATAAAACAAATATACCATGGACATATTTGTAATCAGACCCCTTCTTTAAGTTTAAGAAAATGAAAGATTATTTATCCATTTTGTACATTTACGGTGTCTTTTTGAAATATACGACTACTAGGGGGTTATTAATCAAAATCCAAAATTTTCAGATTTTTTAAATAAAAAAGTCCGACCTAGAATTCATGATTTGCCCTTATTTATTATTTAAAAAGCACAAATTAATTGGTTTGAGGAAAAATCGTACAAAAAAATTGTATTCTACAGTTTTTTCTGTCTTTTTCCTGAATTGTACAATTTTTTCAGGCTTTTTTCACGAATTTCACAATTTTTATTAATTTTTTTGCCCGAAAAGCCTAAAAATGATCAGATTTTTGCCCAAAACCCAGCACAGATCACGATAACTTCCAATTAGGATAGGGACCTTTCCCATTGACTTATACACAACCTTGGCAGGTCTGAGATTTTCAAATTCTGACTTTTTGCAGCCTCGGAGTGTATAATAAATCTTGAAAAATGCAAGGTTTTTTTTTTCCACTAATAATTCTGATTCTTTAGGATTCAGACTTTAATAAAATAACCCATAAGGGGCAGATTTATCAAGGGTCGAATTTCGAAGTAATGGGACTTTTTTGAACTCCCATAATATCGAAATTCAAATAAAAAAAGACCAATCAATACTTTTTAAAAAAATCCAAGTATTTAACTTCGGGTGAATAGGTTGTATTCGAAATTGTTCGAATTGAAGTTTTAGCGCATTCGATTGAATTCGAATCAAAGCATTTGCCCCAAAAAAATTATTTTTCAAAGTCCACCAAATGACTCTATATAGGTTCTAGGAGGTCCCCCATAGGCTAAAACAGCAATTCGGCAGGTTTTAGATGGTGAATGGTAGAAGTCGAAGTTCTAAAGGACAGTACATGATACATTTCAATATTCAAATAGTCAAAATTTCTAATTCGAATCTAATTTTGACCTATTCACAGTTGAAGTACACAAAAATAGCTCAAAATTCAAATTCTTTTACTTCGAATTTTCAATTAGACCCTTGATAAATCTCCCCCTTAATGTTGGCTGTATAAATGTTTTTTATTTTAGGGAAATGGTCAGTGTCTGTCTATCATGACTTGCATTAAAACAAATGAACTTATGATGTAGGGTCACAAATTTAAAGGCGCAGTTATCATATATGTCCAGATTTGGTCAGGATATTTGGCTTATTTTGATCATATTAATTGATTGACTAGACATGTAGGGCACCTAGGGGGTGGTATCAACCTATCTTTCTCTTAATTTATTGGATTGCAGACTGCAATAAAGTACATGTACAGCAAGGGATATGTTTTTGCCTTATTTGTTCAATATTGTCATAAATAGCAGACACAAATAACCAAATCATTAACAAAGAGTATGAACAAAACCGAAATAAAAAGCAACGGTGATGCTAAGGAGAATGATAACGTATTTGTTTACAATGAAGGTCAAATGTAACATTTTTAAATCACTAAACTCTATTACAGCCTAAATTGTGAAACTACTGTAATATTGAAAATACAGCAATTTTTGACTTTAATAGAAGCTTGCAGGGTTTCAGAATGTTTTCATTTGAATTTGCAAGTTTGCTTACAGTTGATAAAGCTCTAAAAATTACATTTGTAAAATATACAAATTCGAAATTTGTTTTTCCACGATTTCTTGAATCATGGCAATTAGTCACATTTTTAATTAGAATTTTTTTTTATCAAAATAAATTATAAACTTGCCTCGTAGACTTTAGAGAGTATTGCTTTTTAACAATGATAAAATGGGTCTAAAATCAAGCTACCATAAAACCCACATATTTGATTTTTAATTTCTGATTTTTTTTATGCATTTTGATCTTCTGATGAAGTGGCAGAGAGCCACGAAATGCGCCAAGTGGGCAGCCCATATGGGAGACATGCTGCTGTGAATTTTAATGAATATTTAATAAATAATATCTTTGGCTTCCGTGGTGCGCTGTTTTTTCACAATGTTGGACATGTATAGCGGTGGACGTTTAGCACGCTGAAGCCAGGTTGCAGTCTGGTAAGTGCTCCCACTGATTTATTTGTTGCTGGACTTTATGCATATTGGGAGATGGTTTAAAGCTACATGTTGATGATATAAATGTACTGTACATATCGTAATAAATAGAATTATTCTGACACTATACAGTGACCCCAGCATTCTATAGGAAGGCTATCTTTGTTATGTACATGTGTACAGGTATAAAAAGGAGACATAAAGCAGCAGTATTATTGAACTGCTCATGAATCATTTTTATAAACATTAAGGGGCAGATTTACTAAGGTTCAAGTGAATTGTCAAAAAGTTTGAATTTCAAAGTAATTTTTTGGATACTTCGACCATCGAATAGAATACTACGACTTCAAATTTACTTTGACTTCGATTCGAAGTAATCCCCTTATTGCCCATATTTATATAGTGCATAACATAATTGTATAATGGTGCATTGGAGTCATTTATCATTTGTCTGTCTTGTCTTTATAACTTTCCTCTCTTTTTCTTAGAAAACTCTAAGATATAAATATCCAGAATACTTAAATGTTGCTAAATATTTGAATAATACAAAATAATATTACATATTTTATCATAGTTTTTCCTGTAAGGTCTGAGCACAATTCTAACTATGAGTTATTGAGTTTAGAAAGAGTAAAATACATTGTTGTGTAGCGCATATTTATATGGGGGTGGAAAGGTGCACTGTATCTGGAGCAGCGCATAAACCAAATTGGCAGTAAGAAGCTGAAGGTATAGGGCAAAGTTCATTTTATCACTGCACAATATAATCAAATACAGAATTTTATTTTTTCTATAGTGCCCCTGACAGCCACAATGTAAAATGTTACTGATTTTACTTTTAGATCTGACGTCAAAGAAAGGTGACAACATTTTTCCTAAAGAAACATTAAATGATTTTCAGTTTAGCAAAAATATAGGCACAATTTGGTGTTATTGTGTGTGAATTGAGAACTTCTATTTAAAAAAAATTTGTTTATTTTTATTATTTTAGTTCTTACCTCACACTGATAGGAAGTACATGGGGACACTTTTTGAAGAGCATCAAGTGCCTAGCACAGTTTGCCCTCAAATACACAACAGCAGGACAAGGGCACTTCTGCCAAGGAATAAGTACAGCAGCTGCAAAACAAAGTACTTAAGATGTTTTGAAAATACATTCTCACATAAGCTCTTCTCTTAAACAAGATGGGGACGAATGTACCAAAAATAAAAATGATTTGCAAAGTATAAAAAATAAAAAGTAGGAGAACAAAGAAAGGTTCCACCTTTAGCATACAGGATAGAGCATTTATCATCCGACTGTTCCTTCAATTTATACCCTTTTATCTTTTGTCTTTTGTGTTAGGGTGTCTTGGAAGCCCCTTTTTTTTTGCTATCTGAGATGGGGGGGAGGAGGTAATAGAACTAGGGGGGGTTGGAAGCAAATTTAGATCAACTCTTGATTGGTCCTTTTTGTCTTATTCCTGATATCTCTTTTCCATCTACTTAGTTTATCAAAGATTATAGTAGTCATTTAGTTGCTTTCTGCCCATTTGAATTTCTCTGCAATGTAGTTTGTAAGTCTTTCCACTTATAGTAGTCATTTAGTTGCTTTCTGCCCATTTGAATTTCTCTGCAATGTAGTTTGTAAGTCTTTCCAATCACTCCATATTTTTCCAAATTGTTTCATGGTACCGTTTTTTAATGCTAAAAGTTCTTCCATTGTCTTCATTTCCTCCAGTTTCCTGACCCAGTCTAGTTTGTTAGGGGGTTCTTCTATGTTCCATCTTTTTGGTATTGCCATTCTCGCAGCTTGTAGTATATGAATGATTAGTTTGTCTTTTATTACTGTTTGTGTAGCTCTGTTGACATTGAAAATCACTGTTTCTATATTGTTTGTGTATGTCCTAGGTCTTATTTTTTCAATCATTTTAAACACTTCTTCCCAGTATTTTGCAAGTTTCTCACATGTGTACCAGATGTGACTGGAAGATCCTTCTTCTTTCTTACTTTTGCCATGGGATGACTCATTCTTGGTTGTTGGAGCATTATTTCCCATTCAGTTAGTGGGCTAGTCAACTTGTCTCTCCCTACTACTTTCAGATAGTTTTTATTTTCCCTTTTTTAATGAAATGTTTCAGTTTGGTGGGTATCCATTTAGTACTTGCCCACCTGTCGAGTTGTCCACCTTCCCAGCTAGGATGGAATTCTGGATTTCTTACTAGCTACAATTCTGGGGAAGGGTATGGGGCAATGTTATATTGTTTCTGAGCTTGATTCCAAACCGTCAACGTTGCTCCTATCGTGGGGTGTGTTTTTATTTGTTGGGGTATCTTGTTGAAGTGTATATTTGTGATGTTCCTCAAGTGGATTCTTGATTCTAATTGTTCTATTTCCTTCCACATCTTAAAGATTCCTGGTTGTTTCCAGATCCAGGCCCTTTGCAGGTGGGTTGCCATATACTATTTTTCTGGGTCAGGGAGGGTCAAACCCCCTTTTTGTTTAGTTTTCATTAGTTGAGTTAGTTTGATTCTAAGTCTTTTAGCAGCCCAGAGGAATTGAGAAAATAAAGCGTTTATTTTCTGAAAAAATTGCCGGGGAAGCTTTATGGGAATCATCTGGAAGAGGTACAGCAATTTTGGCATAATCATCATTTTAAATACATTTACCCTCCCAAACCAAGAAATCATTTTAGACTGCCATTTGTTTAATAGTGATTGAAGTTCTTTCAAGAGTGGTATATGGGTTTTTTTATACAAGTAGTCTGGATTTTTTGGCAACTGAATGCCCAGATACTTCACAGTGCGTTGGGCCCATTTAAATGGGAGGGTTTGCTTCAATAATTGTTCCTGAGCTGCTGGAATATTGATGTTTAGAATCTCTGACTTAGAGTAATTGATTTTAAAATTGGATGCCTCACTGAACTTGTGGAATTCCATCATTATATTTGGGAGGGATATTTCCGGGTTTGTAACTACCAATAATAGGTCGTCAGCAAAAGCCGCTGCTTTGTGTTCTTGAGTACCTACTTTGAGGCCTGTAATGTTTGTATTCTGTCTAATAGAAGTTATCAAGGTTTCCATTGTGAGGATAAAAAGGATAGGCGAGAGAGGGCATCCTTGTTTAATGCCATTTGTGATTTCCAGCGGTGAAGATAGGGTTCCTTTTACTTTTAATCTAGCAAAAGGTGCCTTATATAATGCCATTATTTTACCAACTAGATGAGGGCCAAATCCAAAAGCTTGGAGAGTGGCTTTTAGAAAGACCAGTCGAACGCTTTCTCTGCGTCCGTTGTTAACATCAGAGAGGGAGTGTTCTTCTTAATTGCCCAATGGATAAGATTAATCAGTCTGAATGAGTTGTCCTTTCCCTCTCTCCCTTTCACAAATCCTACTTGTTCTGGGTGAATTAGAGTAGGAATAATGGATTGCAACCTGTTTGCCAGCATCTTTGCATATATCTTTTGATCTAGATTTATTTATGAAATAGGCCGGTAACTCCCACATATCGAGGGGTCTTTATGAGGCTTGAGGAGTACTGATATCTGTGCTTCTTGTGCCTGACGTTGGAAATGTTTTTGGTCAGATATGGAATTAAAATGGTTAAGCATTATTTGGAGAATTTGTTGGTGAAATTCTTTATAAAAACCAGCGCTAAATCCGTCTGGGCCTGGACTTTTATTAGAGGGGGTTTCTTTGATCACTCATATCAATTCTGCTTCCGTAAAAGGCCTTTCCAAATGCTTTCCCATATCTTTAGGTATTTTGGGTAGGTTTAACTGCTGAAAATATCTTTCTATCAGTCTCAGTTTATCTATTAATAGTTCTCCAGGGTTTAAGTTATACAGTGTATGATAGAATTCTTGAAAACAGTTCGCTATCTCAGGATAAGTATAGTGAATTGTTTGATTAGAATCTTTCATTTGTGGTATGAATGTTTTACTCTTTTATTAGTTTTGAGAGGATTTTTGTGGGTTTATTCCCCATTTCATAGAAGTCCCTCTTGCATCGTAAATATGCTTGCTCTGAACAAGTATTCAACATATGTTTTAACTGTATCCTTTTATCCTCTAGTTCGTCTTGTGTTTGTTTCATTAATTTTTCTTTATGTTTGTTTTCTAGAATTGTTATTTCTCGCAATAATGCCTGTATCTTTTCATTGTGCGCTTTCTTCATCTTCATGCATAATGCTATAAGATTGCCTCTAGTAACCACTTTTACGGTTTCCCAGAGGATTGAGGGATCTGTGCCTGGAAGATCATTATATTGTATAGTATTATTTAAATGGTTTACTATAGTTTCTCTGTTTTGTTTGCTCAATAGCAATCTCTCATTAAACTTCCATATAAAGGTCTCTTTCAAAGTGTTAGGTATTTTAATTTTAGTGAGATATGGGGCATGATCAGATAATATTGTAGGGCCAATTTGTATATTTTTGATTAGATGTAACCATTTCTGGTTTATGAAGAAGTTGTCGATTCTTGAATAACTATTTCTGGGATTTGAAAAAAAAGTGTAGTCTTTTTGTTTGGGATTGTGAGTCCTCCATATATCAATCATATTTAATCTATTTAGATACATTTTAATCTTCTTTATTGCTTTGTAGGTGATGGCAGATCTCTACGAGGAACAGTCTATTAAGGGATTTAGAGCTACGTTTAGATCTCCTCCCAACAGTGTTATGCCTTCTGCAAACTCCTGCAGAGACGATGATACCTCTTTCATATACTGGACTTGTTCTTTGTTTGGAATGTATATGGAACACAATGTCATCAAAGTATTGTAAATCTTTGCTTTAACCATAACAAAATGACCTTCTGAGTCATATTTGGTATCTATCAATGACAATGGTACATCTTTATGAATTAATATAGCCGTGCCCTTCGTTTTCTTTTCCGTATTGGTACTAAGAAAATTCTGAGTGTACCATTTACTTTTAATGACTTCTTTGTGGGCCGTCTTGATATGCGTTTCTTGTAAATAAACAATTTTTGCCCCTTGTTTGTTGCAATTATTGAGTATTTGTGCTCTTTTTTTGGATTATTCAATCCATTCACATTTAGGGACCAAATTAGTAGTTGGGTATTACGTTCCATTATTGCTAGGTAGATTATCTGTCTTTGCTTCCAGAGATCGGGTAGGAGGGAGTAAAACTGGGTTAGGGATTACAACTTGAGGGGTGAACGGGGTAGATTCTCGGTTAAGAAGCTCAACCTTTAAATCAGCTTGTACTGATTGAGCCTAATCTGCTATAACTATAAGCTGTTATTGTAGATGACCTCGGGGGGGGGTGAGGTAGGTATAGAAATTGCATTACACCCTGAGAAATCCCACTTTCCTGTCTAGAAAATTGTAACAGTTTTCTCCTATTATTGACTATTATAGGTACAGTAATAACACATTCCATGTACATTAAGGAATTGGTAAAGTTATAGAATAGAAAAATATTCATAACCATCTATTAACCCTTGAACTCTTTTTTATTTTTTATTTATTTTTTATTTATTTATTTTTTTTATTTAAATTCTGCTCAAGGTAGGTAACTGGAGGAAAAGGAAGGGAGAAATGTGGTTAAATGTGGTCTTGGGGAAGGATAGAGCCAGGGAGAGAGAATTGTAATAAAGAGAATTAAAAGAGAAAGTTTGAGAGACAAGCATATGCACATCCGAATTTTGGATAAGGGCAATGATATGCATCAATGAAAAAGAGAATGCTTACATCTCCAGATCTCTGTTCATTTCTCAGTCCAGGTTTTACTAGGTGTTTTATTATTAGGAGTAAGGAATTTGCCCGTCGTTGTGTTTTGGGAGTCCGTTGCACCATTGGAACATCCTGCCACACCTAATACAGTTCATGTGATCCTTCTGGTTTAGAGGATTCACCTTCATTCCATCCAGGGATGGGGATGTCCTCCAATTGGAATTTTTGGATAAAACTTTGGGTATCTTCCGGAAATCGTATAAAGGCTTGTACACCATCTTTGTTGGCTGATAAGCTGAACGGGAAGCCCCATCTGAATTGGATCTCTCTTTGGTGTAGTTGATCTGTAATTGGTTTCAATTGTTTCCTCTTTATCAATGTGGAAAGAGAGAGATCTTGTAGTAAAACAATATTTTTATCTTCAAAAGTGGACTTTTCTCCACCTCTTGCCTTAGTGAGAATTTCTTCTTTTAGAGGGAAGTTGTTTATACAGCACAGAATATCTCTCGGGGCTTCTGGGGGTGCATTTCTCGGTTTGTATACCCTGTGGGCCTGGTCCATAAGGTTTTTAGCACTGGGTTCTCTATCCAGAATTCCATTGAAAATTTTTAGGAGGGTAGGTACAATCTCCTCTCTTGGGATCGACTCTGGGACCCCCCTCACCCTGATATTATTCCTACGACTCCTGTTTTGCAAGTCTTCCAGCTGCCGCTGCAAGTCTGTGATTTCTTTTGCTTGTTTGTCTATTAGTATGTTTTGTTGTTTCTGGTTATTCACAATTTTCGTCTGGTTTCTCTCCAGCGTGTCTGTCCATGCTTCCAAATTCTTGCTTGATGTCATGGAGATCATTGCGGATTTCCCCCATCATGGAGTGCAGCATGTCTTTTATATCTTTTTTGGGTGGTAATTGTCTGAGGTATGCTTGCATATCCATCGTGCTATCCACATCACTTTCCCCTTCAGATGAGTCTTGTGTCTGATATTCTGTAGCCTCTCTCCTATGTTTTTCCTCAGGCCCTGCGGGCATCATCTTGGGGAACGGTGTGTCTCTGTTCTTTTTATTAAAAAGCGCTGGGATATCTTTCTGTTGTCCTGACTGCTTAGGGGTTTTGCTGTGCTCCTTAGTAGATCTCATGCCTTGTGATTTCCCCATGACTTCAATCAAGCATTACGGATTGTGGGAACATGGTGAAAGAAGGGTGTTTAAGCGACCATCACTCCCACGCGCTGACCATGCGCCATGAGCAGTTATCACTCTTCACTGTGTAGGGGCTTAAAGTGATAGTAAGTCCTGTGGTAGCATTGAAACATTAGATGCAGCCTGATCAACAATGGTAGGTTCGAAGCTAAATCAGGTGTGCGTGCTGTTTGCTTACTGTTGTGCTGTAGAAACGTGGCCTTATGTGCAGTTTATTCAGAAGGCTGCTGGGGCTTCTGGGAATGGGTCTACTGCCATTCTGACTACAGGGTTGTGGTAATAGGCACTCACAGGGTTAATGGGCACTTACCCGTGCCGCTTCTGTTGTGGTTCAAATCGGGTGTGCCAGAGGGTAGTTGCGCTCCATCGCGCCTGAGCTTCGCGTCTCCCAGCTGCACTTAATAACTTTAGGCCGGGGCTTCTGCACTATGTGCGACTGCACTATTGCACTGTTGGCCACGCCCCCCTAATCAAACATTTTCTATCTGAAGCCAGTTGGCTCACTAATTATTGGATTGTCCTCTCAGCACCCTAAAAATTATCAAAATGACAAATTTAAATATACATTAGCAGAATTTAGACGGATGCACATTTGTCCTAAGTAAGGTAATCTTTTATACAGCCACACAAGCTCACTGTCTTTACTTTTTTATTCTAATCTCTAACACCCCACATATAAACCACTGCCCAATCATGTCATTCCCATCTGTCAAATACTTTGACTTTCTTTTTGAAGGGATCACAAGCTGCTGGCTTTCACAAATACCAATAATTTTAAATTAAACCTGTAGATGCCACTTTTCACACTGTTCCATATCACATGCTACCCCTGTACAAAATCCCCTCACCAGAACTCCTTAACTCATGACCTTATGCCCTACTTTTGACCTTCTCCTCTCACCCCCTCATTCCTAACTGTAAGACTTCTATCAAGCTTCTACCTGTCTGCAGAATGTCATACTGTGACCTTCACTCATCCTTCCAACCTTTTTGTTTTTTACTAGTAATCCACCTGTTTCAAGAAGCCTGAGTGATTCACTCACCATCTGTCATCAAACCATAAGGAATCCCTTCCAGCAGCCCTATGTGTCAATTATTCCCCTTGTGCTCACTTGTGGGCAGGCCCTCTAACCCTTCTTATGAATCTATAGTAAGACTTCAAATATTATAATGTCAGTTTATAGCTACAGTAGAAAGAGAATGGTGTCAAGTACAGCTGGGGTGTGATGAGCATGGTGCAAAATACAGGCACACAACATCTCATTGAAGGCAACAGATGCATCAGTTGTCTCTGCTGTACTTGAAGCACATATTTCTATTAAAATTGTGCAAAAATACAAATGGCCAAACCTAGGCTAAAACACAAGCAGCTATTTTAATGGTGCCCAAAAAATTAGCAAGAACTAAATACTAAACAATGGGTATGTTTTAAAATTAATACTATATTTGTTGAACCTTTTGTTGAAGGTATCTTTTATCTTCTCTATTGTATAAGAATTGAATCTTCAATTCATTGATCAGTCAATAGAAAATGGAAGCAGAAAATATTTAACAGCCTTACACATCCCCACTTTAAATCCTTAAATTGATATGAGACACATTGTGCACAGCTTGTGTTATCTGATGATACTTGGACACAAACAAATCCTCATTTTGTCAGATTGGGCAAAGTGTCAGCTGTCATTTCTGCCATCTAAATTGTTTGAACTACAAATGAACGGTTGAAAATCTGAATCCTGACAGGGAGCGGACTGAAGTGATTTGCCAAAATAGAGATTATGTGTAGTAAAGTGGCCTGATGGTGTTTATAGTTCATTGTAGATGTGAGCTTTTTCTAAGATTAGTTATTTGTGGTTCCCATATTAACAAAATAGGATTTATTTCAATAAATTAATGTGATACATTCAAACATGTATGCAACAGTTAAAAACTGGTTGATGGTGATTAAATACTTTTAACAGCACCCCAACAGAATCATTACCTTTGTTGAAGAAATAAACTGATGGCTAATATATTGTCAGCAAACAGCGAATGATTAAGTTCAATGATAAATCTCTTTGTGCAAGTATGCAACATTATTGGCTCAGTAGCAATAGAGAAAATAGTCCTTCCATTACTCTTTACATGTAAAAAATAAACAGAATAATTGTGAATAATACTCTGTTCATTTGAGATGTGGTGCTATTCCTTCATAGAAAGTAGGATTTTTGACATAGATTTATATTACATGGGTAAATAGCGAACTGTACACATTCTCATCAGATGTATACCCACTAAAATTATTAATTTATACCAAGAGTAACAGATTAAATTTTCTGTCCGTCCTTTTTTTTCTTAGTATATGTCTTGGATCTTGACACCTGGCCAATTTCATTTTTAAAACTGGTATTAAAAAGTTACCTCCATTGTTCTCACTGGTAAATTTTGTTTCTCATCCAGTTACATTCCAGTCAAAGTCCTGGCCCACCCAGTTACACCCCTGATATGCCTCATTCTTCCATCACAAGCAGCTTCTCCTGATTTGCTCAGCCCTGACCTGTCCTAGTCCACAGTCTCTTGCCTTTTATGCCACACACCTACTCTCATTGCAGGGGAAATACAGCACTACCTGCATTGAGTATGTATTTATTTTCAGAATGAAAACATAATGGAAGTTAGACTAGGCTCTCATACTATTCATTCTGTTTTGTGTATCTATAATGGTGGAAATAGACTGTACGTTTTAGAGGGGCATACGATAATGCTTATGATTAAATGGTCTCTATAAAGTACTGTGTGGAATATTTAAAAATCAGGTTGGGTTCCTGCACATACATGCAAAATGCACACAAAGCACTCAGGTGTTAGGTCAAAATGCATGAATCCCCAACTATGGGTATAAACGTTTACTCTGCCTGGGTGCCCCAGATAATGTGCAGACTTTTTGTGTTTTTCCTGGTTGGTCCACCACTCAGACTGTTGTCCCTTCTGGTCCACAATGTTAACCTCCTGCAGGTAGAATCAGGTTGCAGGTCTGGGGAAGAGGCAAAGCCAGTAGGCGAATTCAGGTCCGATTGCAGGTCATGTTTAATAGAATCCAGGTGAAGTGATTATATTAATTCAATACAAAGTGATTACTATTATTATTACTATTACTGTTTTAACTGTAATTGTTAGAAATTTTCCAAAAGGCTGATAGATAAGGTTTATGTGTTTTAAATGCTTTGTCCAAATTGAAAAAATGGGAAAAAAACATTCTAATATGAAACAATATTCTTAGATAAGTCTAGATATTTAATATAATTTATATTATATGTGATGATTCTCAAAGTATGCCGTTAGATAATTTTTTTACAATATTTATTTGAATATAAAATCTAATTTGTTTTTTTTTTCTTCTTTTTGCAATCTTATTTCAACGTAAGTGAAGGGAACATTTGTTTTCTGAAATCTATGGTTTGGTGGCATTGAATATTTATTTAGGGTACAGTATTAATATTTTTGTAAAAGATTTTTCTGTCCTCTAAGACGGTTATAATTACAATCAACCTATTAAAAATGGGGATGAGGCTGGTAAGCTGTTTTGTAAACTCAAATTGGCAGTACTATATGCTAGGGTCCTTATAACCGTGAAACTAATATGTAAACCATTTAAGATTTGATTTTTTTTAAATTAGTTTCATCATCACAATGCTAAGCACCTTAGAATTTCACAGCCTACTTGTTCTCTTTGACAATCTATAATGTTTGCAGGTTTAATTTGCCCTATGATTGTATTCAAAAATGTCTTTGCCCCCAACCTGTCATAATTTAGCATATTTAGAATAGCATCATCTTTTTAATAGCACTCACCATATAACTGGATGTTAATAAGTATCCATACACAATATTCTAACAACCCCTGAATATTAATTGCTGGTTTTAATATTTTTCAATATTTTAAATACACAAATAAAAATATTATGTTTTCCAATATTTTAAACACAAAAAATGCACAATAATTTATTTTCCAAAATGTTAAATACATAAATAATAAGAATAGCAACAAATCTTTAAGCACTCCAAAGGTCACTTGCTGTGGTTTCATTTGTCTGTTTTTTTAAGCAAATCTGACAGCTCAGGACAACTTCTGTAGCAAGAATGACAAGGGTAAGACACAAAACTCTCCACAGACGTTTTCCTTCCAGGATGCTCTCTCTGTATCATTTGACTGTAAACAGGCATGGCAGTCATTGACAGAGGGACAGTGATTGACAGTATTTATTTTCAAGAGGGATACTGCTTATCCAGCAGACTCATCTTTTGCTCTACAGTTGTGCTTCTAAATGTCAAATATGATGAACTTGAATATGGGTCAAAACAATTCTTTTTGCATTTGCAACTCTTGCAATGAATCAACGGGCACTTCCTATTGTCAAACAGACTCTTTCTTAGACAGAAGACATGGAGTTGAAGTGGAAACAGTATAGACTTTATATTTTATTGAGAGTGCACTTGGTTGAGTTCCCTGTAAAATGACAGAACATTAACACTGTCATAAGAATATACATTGCAAAGAGTCTTCCCACATAGTGACAGGCAGCGATTGACACAAATCCTTAATGCAGTGTTACAGAATACATAATCATACAAAGCAAAAGTAGAATACATCAAATGAAATGCATTGTTAAAATAAAACCTGCTAATCAGCTACATGTACATGCATGGTCAGTGTTTACCACTCCATCTTTTAAAATTTCAAAACCATACCCACATCACTATTGGCGGTAGCTCACCCAAAAACCAAATGGTTTTTGCTCACTGCATGGCACCCATCGCTCATATGAGAAAAAAGTTTATCATGTCATATTAAGACTTAACTTAAATCAATATGCCTGCACAGCAACCCCCAGCACATACAACACTGAAGGGACCCCTTAACAACTGTTTCCAAATGTTAAAAAAAAGTCCAAAACTAAAACCAGGCTCACCTCCTACACTCAGCATAGAGCAGGCAGAGTGTGGCACACAGGTAGGCAAAATATGGAACATGCAGGCAGTGTAGGGCAGGCAAAGTATGGCACACACAGGTAGGGTAGAACAGGGCAGGAGACAAGGAGACCTATTAGTATTGTGCAAGTAACTGATTAGAAGAACTCGAAGATAAACAGTATGTACTGTACTTTGTACAGTGATACATTGCCAGCAACACTTCTACAGTATGAGGTGTGAACAGGTAAACAGTGCAGGCACTTAGAGTGCAAATATGAGGTTTGAAAAATACAAGGGCTCACAGGTATGACTAATTCTGGGGCTTACAGTCTGTGGTGTAAAAATGCAGGGCCTTACAGATGTGAACAGAACAGGGGCTTACAAACTGAATCTGAAGTGTAAACAATGCAGCTGCCAGATAATCTCAGTACTGATACCTTTTAAACCTTTAACTGCCAAGCACGTAGGTACTATGCGCTGGCAGGAAAATGCTCTGACTGCAAAGCACGTAGTTCCTATGTGCTCTGCAGTAAAGGTCCCCTCGCTACACTATGGGTGTTTGCCATTGTGCAGCAAATCCTTTCTGCCCCAACTTCCTAGGCAATGAGCCAAAGGGGCTGCCACATTGGTCCTGCGACACAATCCTCGCAGGACCCAACTTTTTACCTGCTCCTTGTCTGACACTGGACCCGACCTCGCGTGATCAGCATCACCCACTCACTTCCTACTGCTTATCTCTATGATGAAAAGTGCCCTCTTTTTTTTTACACATTTACACACACACACATACATGCAGTTATAGTATGGTAGTTTGGAGTAGAAAGACATAATTACCTATTTTGGATTTGTCAGAATGTGTATGTTACAAAAATATATGGTTTTGGGGGTCTTTGTACAGTTAGTCTTGTGGCAGATAATATGCAGCCAGGGGCCTTTGTTTAGCGAAAGCAAATCGGCAGCCAAGAAAATTCATATGCACTATTTTTATTTATTGTCTGCACATGCCACCTGCTTTAGTATATCTATACATATCGGGCATCAAACTGTTCAGTAGACCCTTGATGTCAATATTTAGGGTGTTTTACAATTGTATGTAAGAAGTTAGGTGAGATAAATGCGGCCAATTGCAATATTTTTAGGCGATTTTCAGAAATTTCATAAAAACTGCTGCCTATAGCGTAGCTTTGCAGTATGGTAGTTTGGAGCAGAAAGACATAATTACCTATTTTGGATTAGTCAGAATATTTGTTTTACAAAAATATATGGTTTTAATGGGACACTATAACTTTTTGTAGCTTTTATCCCACATAACATTGGCAATATTTATAAATTAGTGTAAATGTAAATCATCAAATAAGTATGTACAAGGTAGATTTTGGGGTCTTTACATGCTATATACTTCAATAAACCTACAGTTGAAGCCACTTTGGTTTGTGGGTTTGACACAGAATAACTAAACCAAGATATATCACTTATCCCATTTAACACAGAAAATATGTCACAGCATCCCATCTAATTAAAGCATTCACCATTGTGAACAATGGTGCTTTGGAATGCTAATGAAAAGGTTAAATGCATTAAATGAGTTAAGATGACTTTAGATAACAAAGTTTCTTCAATGAATCCCGAGTCATGACGCATTTAACACACAAATCCAAGTGGCGTCATCTGTATGTACATTGGGCATCAAACTGTTCAGCGGACCCCATGCATTCATATTTAGGGTGTTTTATCTTGGTACTTAATAGTATGTGGGAAATAAGATGTCACAAGATGGAAGTTTTGAGGTGATTTTAGGAAATGTCACCAATATCACCAGATTTAGGAAAGGTTTGCAGCTTGGTGCTTTGGAGTAGAAAGACATGCATACCCAATTTGTATTTGGGGAAATGTGTACTTTCTGTAAACATATGGTTTTCTGGGGTGAACATACTTTTTTCTACCTTTGCTCCCCCAAAAATGATGTAAATGTATTGATTTTGCAGGATCTGGAATATTATTCAAATTGCAGTTGAGTGATTGCTCACCAAAGTTAATCACATCTCAAAGGAGATAACTAACTACATAAAATACAACTGCCACTTAAATTAAAGTGCAGTTAAATATAGAGTGTGAGGGTTGTCTGAACAGAAACCAAGTCTGGGGATACTGAGCAAAGTAACCCATCTATTGCCCACTGGTCAGCAAATTCATTCAATGACCAGTAAACACTGCCTGCGTGTACTCTACTCTGATGTGGGAACGCACCAGCAACCTAAAGAAGACCTCCACTGGCAGAGGAATCCAAACATTGCTTCTTAGACTTGTGGAGAATCACTCTTTAGGTAGTAGCAACAGCAACTCCTTTCACACAGATAGTAGACATTGCACCGACATTGCACAGGTTTCCAGCTATTCTTCATATGTGATTTTATTCGACACACCAGTTTACACACAAATATAAAAGTTCATAATCTTTTAGGAGGCAGAAAACAAAATACAGTAGTTCCAGAAAAAATGTCCTTTTCCCAAAGGATTCACAGCCCCACTTGGGCAATATAAGTCCAGCAAACAAATTAAACTGTTAACTCACAGTCCTTTGGAGATTCCCTATGCTTTTCTCCTGGAAGCCACTCACTCCCAAGCACTTTAGGGAAGTAGCTGGTAGCCAGTCCTGCTACCACAGAACGTGTCTACTTGTAAAAACTTGTGTCCAGCAATACAGTCTTATGCTCAACAACACAGATCACATGCAGTTATACTGAAATGTTTAACACAGCCCCAGTAGTTCTCCTTTCTCTCTCAGATGGGGCAGAGAGCAGCCTTAATTGATTTTACTCCAGGTGAGGCTAATCACCTCACTGCCGCTCAGAGCCTCATTTTCACAGCCCTCTGCACTGCTTCATAGAGGATTCTGGGAGGGATATACTTTCCCTCTATGAATTTCCCAACCATGCTACAGACTTATGAATGGCTAGTTTGGCTAAAGCCAGGGGCAAGTTGGAGAGAAGGGCTTTCTCTCGATTGTTCTTGGATAGTGGACGTCCAAAATTAAAAACATGAGGGGAAAAGTGTTACCAGAACTGCAAGTGAAATTTCCTCAAAAGAGCCAAAAGAGGTTGCAGTCTGGCACACATAAAATAAGTATGAAACACAGGCTCCCGTTTGCCACAGAAGGGACAAGCAGCTGAGGAGTCTGTAAACTGAGCTAAGTACTCTCCTGTGCTCAATGCACCATGGATCACTCTCCAACTCATGTCTCCAGTGGGTCTGGGCACCAAACTGTAATAAAGAACTTGCCACTAGGGTCTCTTGCCCTAATTAAACACCCGCATCCAGATGGTATCATAGCAGGAGACAAGGGCAAGGAAGTGTACAGTGTGGAGCATGAAAGAATACAATAGATTATTTGTCATGTCAAGGTAAAATTCTCCAACTGGCTCAAGTTGGGGGAAGGAGGTGCCTCAGGGGATTGAGGGGTCTTGGGTGCTATTATTATTGCTGGAGGTGGAGAGTTCCAAGGTGGACATGGCTCTCCAGCACATAAAGCCCCATCAATGAATGTGCGAGGGTCAGGAGAGAGGGTGTCCTTGATGTCTTGGAGCAGATGATGTGGAACCCTAGTGGTAAGGAATCCCATGTGCTGCATAACTTCCTGAGCTTCCACCCAATCTGACCTCTTAAAATCCAGGAGATCCCAAAACTCTAGTTAGCTGAGCCCAGCAAAGGCAGTGGCAGATGCTTTTCAATTCCAACATCCTATTCTTAAAAGATGGATTGTAAAGCAAGGACTCAGTTAGAATGTCCTCCCTCTGAATGGCTCCTTGCCTTAACACAGAGACCATGCTCCAGTTCTTTAGAGTCTCTTGGTAGTAAGCTGGCAATGGTGAGAGGCTTCTTAAGAATCCTTCAGTTTGGATTACAAATAATTGCTATTCATACCCCATGTTGCATACCTGGTGATAAAAGCTGGATGCTAGGGTACACCACTGTGGAGAAGGATCTGCATACAAGTACTGTATCTCTCTATCTACTGAAGACAGAAAGTGTGCACCTGAGAGCATATACACACAACTTCCTGTCCTCCCTCTCAAGGGGAGGCTTGAAACACCTTCAGAGGCCCAGTGCTTTCCCATCCAGAGAAAGTCCAGTAACCTTCTCTGGATTTTAGCAATGAATTCTTGGGTTGAGCTAAGACATATCAGCCAGTACCAGAGCTGAGAGGCCACCACTCAAAGAAAGCACTTTAGCAAGACCCTTCCACTTTCCCAGGTGTGTAAGGACATGCTCCTCAAGCTCAATTACATTCTGTGAGAAAGGACGCTCCTCAGCTGACAGATAGACTCCCAAATATTTGAAGACTGTAGTCTCCTATGAGATGTCACGAAAAGCAGCAGGCAAGTAATATACATGTAGAGGACCTTCCAGAAGGCCCGAGCTCTTGGTCCAGTTGACCCAAGCTGATGAAGAAGCAGCGTAGACCTCTTGCCATTGTTGTGCCTGCTCAAGAATGACTAAATTTTGGGACTACATCAGCAGCATATGCTGAAAAAACCACTTTCATGTTGGGTTCTCTGAGCACCAGTCCTGTGAGTCTCTTCCTTAGAAGTAACAGGAAAGTCTCAATGGCCAGTGCATATAGCTGTTCCAACAAGAGGCATCCTTGCTGAACACCTCTTCCAAAGGCCAGAGGTGCAGTTAGAGACCAGCTGATCTTAACGAAACACTGTGGGCCAAACAAACTGTGGGTCAAAGCTATACGCTTGCAGAGTGTTTATAAGATATTGGTGATCCACTCCATGAAATGCCTTCTCTTGATCTAGGGAGAGAAAAGCGAGAGATAGACCAGCCCTCGTGCAAAATGTAGTAAATCCCGAACCAGAAAGACAGTGTCAAAAATTGTCAGGCCATGTACTGTATAGGACTGATCAGGATGAATCACCTCTGCCAGCATAGACTATAGTCTGCGCTGAGTAGTGAGATTAGTCGCAATTCTTAATAAGGCAGAGATCCCCCTTCTTATGTATCAGTGATAATACTGCCAAACAACACAAAAGTGGCATCTCACCGGTCTTGAGGGCCTCATTTAGAGCCCTATGGATAGGTCCCAGAGTATCCCAGAAGAACTGGAAGAACTCTACAATCAATCCATCCATCATTAAACGGCGTGCTTGAGAGAGCTCGCCCAGAGTGATTGGTTTCTTCAAACCCTCTCGCTTCCCCTCACTGATCACTGGAAGCCCATTCCTAAGCTCCTTGCAAGGCATCTGAAGAGAATGGATCAGGAGAAAAAAAGGTTCTGATAGAAGGACTGGGCCCTGTCCCGGATAGCTTCCGGACCCTCAAGAATGTTGCTGTTCCATGTTAACAGAGTCTCTTTTCTTTGTACATATTCACACTGCAGGACTTGGTCTTCAGAGCCTAACAGCCATTGTTTAAAATCAAGTACCTCTCCATTCAGTGCCTCAATCTCTGCATTTAACTGTCTGCTCATACATTTTGTGTACTTACCTACATCCCACCACTGACTCAATGTGGCAAATTCAGCCTGATAACCCTTACAGTCCCTGTTTCCCAGACTACCTTTGCAAACACTTCATCCTCTAATAAGCTGTTATTAGACAGAGATGATGCATCTGCCACTATCAGAGATGCCCAATTGTTGTCTGAGAATGGCGCCAACCTAATGCAAGAGGATCGGACTCGTGACATATTATGGCTTGATATATACAGCCTATCAATCTGGGACTGAGACACATGAACATACCTTACCCTAACATAGCTGATAGCATCTGTTTCCGGGTGCTGTTCTCTCCAGATGTAAACCAAGGAGAAATGGGCAATGAGTTCCTGCAAAGCTGACTCTGATAAAAAAAATTCTGGGGAATATTGTGGTCCCGAGTCTCAAGGGTGTAATTAAAATTACTCCCGATAATCAAGGCTTCATCTGAGTCAATAGTTTCCAAATAGGCTAACAAACTTTCAAAGAACGGGACCTCTTTTCTAGAAGTTGGGGTATACCAGTTTATCAGATTGTATGTTCTACTTGACTCCCAGAGATGTAACAGATGACCTGGGATTACAGATTTACCACTCAGCAACTTTGGCTGAAGGATGCCGAGAACAGGGTCACCATCCCACATGATGTTCATGTGATGTTCATGTTCAGGTGATTAAGAAAGACCCTGCCCTTCCACTCCAGATGCCAGGTCACTTGAAGCTTTGGAGTGGTATGATTTTCTTGAAGGAAACTCACTAGGGATGTCGCGGACTGTTCGCCTGCGAACTAATTCGCGCGAACATCGACTGTTCGCGTCCGCCGAATGTTCGCGAACGTCGCGCGACGTTCGCCAATTTGGGTTCGCCTTAGCTGGCGCTTATTTTTGACCTCTCACCCCAGACCAGCAGATACATGGCAGCCAATCAGGAAGCTCTCCCTCCTGGACCACCCCTACACCCCCTGGACCACTCTCCTTCCTGCAGCGTTTTTTCATTCTGCCTGTGTGTGCTTGGAAGAGCTAGTGTAGGGAGAGAGCTGGTTAGTGATTTGAGGAACAGTTGATAGTAACTTTGCTGGCTAGTAATCTACTTGATAACTGCTCTGTATTGTAGGGACAGAACTCTGCAGGGATTTGAGGGACATTTTAGGTTAGGTAGCTTTGCTGGCTAGTAATCTACCTTCTACTGCAGTGCTCTGTATGTAGCTGCTGTGGGCAGCTGTCCTGCTGCTGATCTCTCATCTGCTGACTGCTGCCTGTAACCCAATAGTCCTTGTAAGGACTGCTTTTATTTTCTTTTTTGTTTTTTTACTTTGCTACTATAAGAGCCCAGTGCTATTAGTCTAGCTGTGTTGGGGAGTGGGACTGGTGTGCTGCTCCTCCTAGTAGTTCATCACTACCAGCACCAACCAGAGTCAAAATTGTTACAAAGTATCTTATTTGCACCTGTTAGCTGTTCTGAGCTCTTTGCCAAAAGCTAATTAAGTTAGCTGTTCAGTTCAGAGAAAAGAGGGACTTTCCAGTACAAAAGAGGGACAGGGGGTTGAGTGGTCAAAAGAGGGACAGTTGGGAGGTATGCAAGTGCCACCTAGCTGTGTGAGCTTTTTCACATTCTGTCTAAATAACAATAATAATTCTGTGTCCGTAAACATCACCTGAGTGATACAGCAGCAATAATATATTGTAATATATAATATCCGTATCCACTACTGTATACGTTGCCCTTGCAGGCATTGTTTGCCCAGTCTTTAACCAAGTGCCACCTCGCTGTGTGAGCTTTTTCACATTCCGTGTCCAGAAACATCACCTGAGTGACGTAGTGTGATTTCTGCCCTTTACAGCACAAAACGCAGCGCTGTGTCAACAATGTATTTTTCAGATACATTTTTGCCCTTGATCCCCCTCTGGCATGCCACTGTCCAGGTCGTTGCACCCTTTAAACAACTTTAAAATCATTTTTCTGGCCAGAAATGTCTTTTCTAGCTTTTAAAATTCGCCTTCCAATTGAAGTCTATGGGGTTCGCGACGTTCGCGAACCGTTCGCATTTTTGACGCAAGTTCGCGAATATGTTCGCGAATATTTTTTCCGCCGTTCGCTACATCCCTAAAACTCACAACGTATCCTCCTTGGTGAAGAAAAGAGAGTACATTCAGAAAGGCTCCCAACAGACATTTGTATTGAGTGCTTATACCATTATTGCATGTTGGTAAGTGCTTTAGGCCTGACAGATGTCTTCTGAGATAAACACTTTTTTTTGGAACTTAATGATACAGAGATATTCTGATACTCTTTTATGACCTTGATGTATTGTCTCACAGAATTGATCAATAAAGCCAAATCATGCCACTTCTCCAGAGCCATATGCAGCTTCTTCTCCAATTTAATACCAAGGGTGCTGTCAAGAAACTTTTTGAGCAGTAGGGTCTGTAAGGACTTTGGGACACAGGGAGTATGTATGTATGTATGTATATTTTTATTTGTAAAGCGCTCCATGAGGGCAAAGCACTGTACAGCAAAACAATAAATTAGTAGTAACAAACAAGGGGTCATTGAAGTAAAAAGTTACAATAGGTGCATTATTAGAAATACAATTCACATAAATATAAAACATATAATTACAATACAGATTAAGTGCTCAGTGTAAAGGAAACAAAAGGCTAGAGGACCCTACCCCCTGGGGCTTACAGTCTAAATGGGAGGGTAACATACAGACACAATTCAGAGGGGTATTAAGGTGCTGTGGGTAGAATGATTTGGCTCATCCATGAGCTCTTCCTGGCTAAGACCCTGATAATGGCTCAGGTGGAACACCCTTGGAGATGTTTGACCCAGGTGTAATATATGGAATTAGCCCCTCAAAAACAGGGGGAGCTTTAGAGGCTCATGGTTAGCCTCTGCCATTTCCATCCCTCGTGTGCTTCCTGGATGGCAATAACATTGGGGTCGCTGGAAGAAAATGGAGGAGAGATCTTAGCATGAACAGTAGACCTCAAGGGACTTTTTTTGTAGTCTGTCTTGCTGCCCTCCTCTATATTCATAACCGTAGCCTCACCATCCTCCCTAGCAGTCTCAACTGCAGGATCTTGTATGGGGGTTATCCCAATATTCTCCATTTCCAGGAGTAAAATAACCTGAGGCACTAAACACTGAGGATGGTTGTAGTTCCCAAAGCTCAGCCCCTCAGGAACATCGCTGCCCATTCTGCAGGGGTCTCATAAGGTGTTCCTTTATACTCAAGGGGAAGGTCCTCCAACTTTGTTGGAGGCAAATGCAACAGCCCTGACTCTGTGGGGAGATTCACATTCCCCCGTTCAAGGCTCTCCAGACCATTTACCAAATTTTTCTCTACTGGGTCTGGAGGTGAGAGTGCATAGTCTGGCACCAGTTGACCACATCTAACAGTTGGACTAGACAATGTCATTACATGGGAAGATCCGTCATTGACTACTGAAACACATTCCTCAGGTATAAGCCAGTTGGATTTAAATTTCCTCTTCTTTTTCTTGTCATCTGAAGAGGAAATGCTACTCTATATGCTACAACCACAGGAACCCCCACACCCTCAGGGGTGTTCATAACAGGGTCAATTTGGTTTGTGGTTGGGGGGATGCAATGATATTCTAACAGTCTCAGATAACTTCAGGGAAGAAGGAGGAGGTTTGGAGGTTTCAGAGGTGGTATGTGTAACAACCACCTTGAGGTTCTTTAGTGAAGGGGATTTCCCCTTAAAGGACTTAATAGTTGCATCAAAGTATGATGTTGCATTAGAGCAGTGGTCCCCAACCAGTAGCACGTGAGCAACATGTTGCTCTCCAGCCCCTTGGATGTTGCTCCCAGTGGCCTCAAAGTAGGTACTAAGTTTTGAGTTCCTAGCATGTAGGGTGACAATCCACATAGGGGCTACTAAATGGCCAATCACACCACTTATTTGGCACCCCAAGAACATTTTTCATGCTAGTGTCAACTCCTTTTACTTCTGAATGTTGCTCACAGATTCAAAAGGTTGGGGATCCCTGCATTAGAGGAACAGGGGCTGTGATCTTAATATGCCCTTTGGGGCAACTCTGGTGAGTGTGCCTTCCTGCAAAGGAAGCACCTCATTTTGTCTGTACCATAGAAACGTGTCTCAATCTGCTCTCCTTGTTTAATTGGCCAGTGTATATATTTTTTTCTATTCTGAAAGCAATCCTGAACTCCAGTGTCGGACTGGGACACCAGGGGCCCACCAAAAAACCTTAGACCAGGGGCCCACCCTCATTATTATTTTTCTTGTCCTCACTCAACCTCTATTCTCCTAGTCTCTTTTCTTTTCATACTATAATCTATTGTACCATCTATTTAGCCTCTTTATTCTTATAGAAATAGGGAATTACCATGAAATATGCCAAATGTTTAGAAGCAGGAGGGCCCACTGACACCTGGGCCCACCGGGACTTTTCCTGGTATCTCTGTGGGCCAGTACCACACTACTGAACTCAAAAGATGGGGTTTTAAAGACTAAATATGTAAATATATAATTCATTTTTTTATTGTTTTTAGTTAACTAATTAACTCATTATTATTATTATTATTATGGCATTTTTAATTGCAGCATCATAATAATACTTCAATTTAATCCTATGTTGAATTTTATTTTATTTATAGAAGAATTCTAACTGGCTTTCTCTTTGTTACTGATTTTAATATTCTGACTTCATGTATACTTCATGGAAAAAATATTAAAACAATGTTCATGAAAAGAGCAAGTTTCAATATTTAACATTTAATTTCTTTACTTCAATGGGTATAAAAATAATTGTAGCCTTTTACATAGCCGGCACTTCTAAAGGTTACTCCCTGTGTGGCCAAGAAAAGCTTTTATTGGTTTTTTAAAATACTCCTCTTTTGGGATTTAAATTTTAAAGACCATTTTATATTTATTTGGGATAGCAGGAGACAATTTACTTCTTTCTTCCTCTCGGGAATGAGTAAAGTTTCCAGTTCCTATTTAAGTATTTTGCCAATAACGATGTGTTAGGGGAGAAATTGCAAATGTTTCTTATTAGGACATATTGCCTCTTATTTCTTACACATATGGCAGGAAGCAAAAATTTTACTTTTTATGAATATATTATATTCAATATATGTACAACATCAGGTCATTCTGACCTCTATTCTCTAGGGGGTTTCACTGGGCAAGACAACCTGCTTGTTATACATTTTCATATTAATGAATTCTGAGCTCTGGATGAAGGAGCAAGAATTTTATTTGGAGAAACCACGTCCTTAGACCAGAGCCTCTTTCAAGATCTGAACCACTTTGAGAATAGGAACAATAACATGCAATTAAATAAATACAACAGTATATAATGAATAATCATGCATAAATGAATAAAGCATATGACTGTCTAATATTCCACATGAATCGAAATACAAACTTTATCTATTGGATTTCTATATTGTTGCTGCAGTTAAAATAAAAATTGAAGAGCTGTGGGGAAAGAGGTGGTGAATAATTCACAGTTTGTTTAACTGAAATGTTCTGCATTCAGAAACAAGTCTGTTTTTGCCATGTTTTCTATGTTTTAAAAATCTGTTTAACAACTGTTAAGCATTTGAACAATTTGAAATGTTTTGGACAGGATAGACCTTTAGAATAGCTCGACTACATGAAAGAATAGGAACACTCAAACACAGACTTCTCTGACATATTTTGAAATGTAATGATATTTCATTTTTCCAATCTTGATCTCTGTAGCGGAAATGAGAGCAGAGCAGGCAGTAACCCCTCCAACATATCCCCTTGTCTCTGTCCCTATATAAAAGACACCCATCTAATGCTACCAATCAGATTGTTGTGTATTACAGAGGGCTCTTACGTATATAGCTGTAAGTAATGTGCTCATTCTATTGATCAGGGACTTATAATGATAAATATTGTATGTTCCATATAGACACCCTTCTATTGTCCAATGTTGCAAAATATGTTGGCACATTATCAATACATGTTAATAATATAGTGAATAAAGTACCCCCTCTTGTAAAGTATAAGGATATTATAAGTTATCGAGGAGTTTCATGACCATGTTTTTATACAGGTCATGGAACTCCAAGGTAACTTCTAATATCCTCATATTTTGCAGCTGATGCTACTTTATTTATTGTAATACACAAATTTCAGTGAGTCATGTGACAGAAATGACATCAGAACTCACCGCTTATAACTGATGACATCAGAACTCACCATTTATAAGGCTATAATTTACAAGATATTCATGGCTTTTGTGTATTATATCACATTATAATAATTTATTGTCTACAGTATCTTACTGGAATCTCTGCATTTAATGGGAGTCATTATTGCTAAAGGGACTGCCAAAGGGACATGGCCTAAAATGTTCATGCTTTTTTTTGGAAGGGGGGGCAAGTTTCAATTTTTCCCTTCAGATATCAAAGATATTTTTTTATATATCTGAGCTGCTCTCTCTCTAGGGTTAAACCTTGTTAGATGCTAAGTTTTTCTATTTCTTTTGTTTGACATTTATGTTGATGTTTCTTTTACTCTCTTCTTCCTTCCCAAAGTCTCACATCTCCAGTCCTCTGTGGCTGACCTTTTTTACTCAATGCATTTTTCTTTATTGATTCCTGTCAGTCCTCTCATTTCTATACTGCAGTCATCCTTATATTAATGAGACAAATGGATCTTCTATTTTTCATTGCCAATAATGGAACATGTCCCAATATAAATTCTGCAAACACTTGTATATTGGCCTTCTCCTTTATCTTTGCCAAACTCGATGACCTTGACACATATTACACCTCCAATGTTTGAATCCAACTTATTTGTTTGTAATAGAAGTTTAGAGTCTTTCCAGGTATGCAATTCCAGATTTCTGTTACTACTATGACACATTGTTGCAAATGCCATATTTGCATTATCCTACCATAGCAGAGGATAGCTAGAAGTCAAACTAATTCAAATGAGAAAGTTCCACTATAAAATACTTTAGGGCTCATTTACCAGTTCCATTGGTGCAGTTTAGGGATGCACAGAATGCACAGAATCTATTTTGGGATTAGGCTGAAGCTCTTAATCCTTGTGAAAGATTCGGCCAAATACTGAACCAAATCATACAGTACTACCTGCAAGAAAAAAAGCAAAGTGCAATAACAAAGCACTATTTTCACACATTTTCAGCTTGTCCTGTCATCAGTGCCAAGGTCCCAGACATCAACTGCCCTGTGCACTGGACACACATGCTCATTGGATAAGCCCTAAGAAATAAGATTTTTACTGGCCCACTGCCTGCCCTATGGGGGCTGACTCTTCTGTACCAAATGTTTCAATGAACTGAATTTCCCTGTTACGCCCTAAATAAAGGGGTGAAAATCAATGACATGAAAACAAAATGAGGTGCCCTCATGATACAGATTTTTTGTGTAACCCCCATTTTGTAGTTCAACATTTTGTTAGGTCATAATCACAGCAGCTTAAAACAGGGACTGAAAATATGTGAAAATACGGTCATATTTAGTTCAGCAGTCTGTACGATGTCAAACATGCAGTCACCTCCAAATGTCAAAGTAATTCACCTTCTGGCTGCCTCCCCCTAAATCCATTTTTTAGCCCCCTGAGGAATTGGACAGCACTGCAGCTTAGGAGTTTGGGTGTCATGGAGACTCCCATAAAGGATGATTTAAAAAAAGACAATTGCAATGCAGCTTGATAGTTCCAACAGTTCCAACAATGCTTGCCAGTGATGTTATTAGCAAGATGTTTGCTTAAACAAGAACCAAGGTAATTGAAAATACCCATAACCCATGCTGACATTATTTAAATAGATGCAGAACACTAAATTATGGCCTTGGGCCAGCATGAGCTCATGTTTGAGCACAAAGCCCATATTCCTACTTACTAGTGATGTGCTGGCTGATAAAAAGTTTACACATAGTTTACCTAACCCACCAGCTCCCAACCAACTTGTCTCTATCCTGCCCATCTCTGATGTCACTGAAGGAGAGGGAAGCAGGCTTGAGTTGATAATTGCTGACTACTGGAATAGGAAGTGGGGCATTGTCAAGGGCTGGGTGGAAGGGTTTGGCCTGAACCCATCCGCAACCAGAAAAGGATGTGTGAATACCAGCCTGAATGTTTCACAAGTTTAGGGCTAACCCTAAACCACATCAATGCTACATACCTCTAAGCAAGATCACTGGAACCAGGGAATACAAGCCAACCTCTATCAGAAGTAATAGATTGCGTTATAAGTGTTTAAATAAATATATTGGAAGTAAATAAAACAAGAGAAGAGGCCAGATATTCCAGGCTGCATTTCTTCACACTGGGATTCTGGTTTGGGGACATTTTATCTTGTATCTCATTAACAAGCAGAGCAACCGTCTTATGTTTCCCCATTAATGTACATTTGCTTGCCTGTAACGAGCCAAACCAAGATAGCAAAATGCTGATGTGAGATTTTATCCTTTACTGTGTCAACCTTCCTGAGATACAATGGAATAGAAAGAACATTGCCATCTGCCAGAGCTGCACGGCTGTTTCATGCAAAGAAGAGCAAATGGAAAGAGGAGATGCGTCAATTGGAATTAACCTTGTACCACTCAGTCTAATTTTTCTTCCTAGAAACATTTTAGTAATGTGACTTATAATTATTGTATTAGTATTGTTCCTAGTTTCTCATGGTTTGGTATTATTGTACACAGACTAGGGGAACTGTATTTATTTAACCTATCCTGGTGCAGTCTTATAGGACAGGACTACACGCCAACATTCTCCAGAAACAGTACTTAACTGTTAGCTGTCACACACATAAAGAGAAACTTCATTTAAGAAAAATATAAACTATTATCAGGCATCTAAAGCCACAATATGAAAAACTGCAAATTATGAGATGTACTAAACAGGCAAATGATGCAAAATGCATTTTTTTTGTTACAGTTTTATTAAAGGATGCAGTAAGTACATACAGTATTACACCAGGGTAAAGATACTGTTACATTTGGTATCGCAAACCCAAAACGAACCCCAGTCCCAATCGCGGCACAGCCACCTTTCACTTCGGGAGCAGCCCTACGCTACTCGGGTGCCGCCAGGCCTTAGTGTGAGAGGACCAGGGAGAGAGTTCTGGGCAGGCAAGGGAACCACACATTACACACATTAGAATGGAGAACAATAAACGTAGTCGGGGTCACAAGCTGGGTCAAACACCAAACTGGAGGGCCAATACAAAAACAGAAGATGGGAGGGTAGTCAGGGTCACAGGCCGGGTTCAAACACACCAAATAATGCAGTACAAAAGCAGGATCCGAAGTGTAGTCGATATATGGGTAAGGTCAGGACAGGCAGCAAACTGGATGAAGTCAGGGACAGGCAAATTCAGCAATAAGTCAGAATACACTAGAAAGCACCCAGGAACTAAGAAAAGACCTTTACATTGGGCAATGAGCAATTAGACGTGAGCCCTTTGAATTTCGCGCTTATGTGTGATGACATTGCTCGCATCGGCACATGAAACCCAGAAGCACTGCCCAATTCAGTGGACGGGCACACGTCAGTTCAGTTGGACGCAAGTGGTACGTGTCCCCGTCTTGGGTACAGTGGGCGTCTCCGCTGCACTAAACCACCAGGTACGTTTCTCACAGATACAGTTGTACAGGATGCTCTTTTACAATAAACTTAAAAATAAAAAGAAAAGATAATAAACTAAATTTATTATTAAACATGGTGTTCTTGAGTCTCATTAATTAATATATTGGTGCTGATTACCTCTATTCTCAATAGTATGCCAGTTGCATACTGAGGTCATGAAACTTAGGGGTTGGGGTTTAGTTAGCCCAGTTGGGAAAGCTCTAAGGTTGGAGGTGAGGGTGACAGAGGACCCCTTCAGATGCATTCTATTGTTTCTGGTGGGGTCAGGGGTTCTGGATCTGCCCACTGCACCCACATTTTTCAGTGTCTCCTGATATATGTGATTTTATATAAGAGGATATCTCTTTCTACCATGGTTTCCCATCCTGTAATCATTGGAATGGCTGTCTCCCATGGACTCCATTTTATCCAAATAATCCACATTTTAAAAAATGATTTTCTTTTTCTCTGAAAGAATAAAACAGTACCTTGTACTTTATCCAAACTAAGATACAGGGCCAGATGTAAAATGAGGGCGTCTGGAGGCCGGCATCCTCCTTCCCAAAGGATCACATGCGCATTCATTCTTATAACCGGAGCACTAGCGGCTAGTGCTCCGGAATGTAGGTGGAGGCCAAATGCAATTTTTAGTGAAATTGCCATGTTTTTACCCCATACTACAGTGTTTCCCTGGGATTACAACACTTTTGAAGACACACGCTAAATTGCAACCATCCCAACTTGCACACAATGTAATTACCGACACATCCAAGCTGTGAATAATTCCAAGGTTCCTTGACTTGATATGTGTGGATCATTCATTTTTGTTTTTGTCAAAATTTACCAAGTGAGACCTTACTCACCTATGCACCATTAGAGCTGTCTTACTGGAGATAACTGTCAACAATGGCATCAATCTCCTGTTGGAAATACCTCTCTTTCTGATCAAGTTCATCTTAATTCACTGCTTCTCTGAATGTTAAAATCTTTGTTTCATTCTTGGACTCCTATATAGGCTCTGATTATGGTTCCTAACATATGTGCTCTAAATGAAAGCTCCTCTCAGGTTCTTTTTTTATTCCCAACAGTCCTGTAGCTACGAGATTCCCTTGGGCTGCTTTCCATGTTTTTTTCAGCATGGAGGTTCATAGTCTAACCACACCAGTATATATTTATTTGAAACCTGAATCAAATGGCCTTTATAAAAATCTATAATGACTAAGCCACATTTTGAAGGTTAGAAGTAGGGCCTTTTATCTTCAAATCTCCTCCACCCTAGTCTACAGTAGGTAAAAATTTGAGTTGCACAAGAGCAATTTTGGGAGGAAAAAAGTTGCACTGTGGGGAAAAAACATTTTGATTAAAATACAGCTATAGGACCTGTCATCCAGAATTTTCAGACCTGTGGATTTCCTGATGACATATTTTTCTGCAGTTTGGATCTTCATACCTAAAGTCTACTAGAAAATCATATAAACATTAAATACCCAATCAGGTGGTTTTGCTTCCAATAAGGATTAATTATATCTCAGTTTGGACTAAGTACACTGTACTGTTTTATGACAGAGAAAAAAGAAAATGTAAATTTTTGGATTATATGATTATAATGGAGTCCATGGGCCTTCCCATAATGCGGAGCTTTCTGGATAATGGTTTTCTGGATAACGGATCCTATACATGTACTCTATAAGGTATGTACGTCAGGCATGTGTTGATTCTGTGCCTTTTTTCCACATGAATGTAAATGCTTTAGTCAGTCCTCTCTTTCCATGTGCTCACACAAAACTATTGTTTTTAGCCTGAGATGTGAAAACAAAATGCAGAATCCCAGAGCGCAGCGAAGCCGACGGCGCTGACAGCATCCTTGTTATGAAGTGTTCAGAATGTATTTTATTTATGTAATGTGAACATTGCTCATTTCATTTGATTCAGAAACATTGTCACTCTCAGATCTTCCTCTTTCCTCCGGCATGCATGCAAATGAATTCCCAGGAATGTAATCATGATTTATTTAGAATGTAACACCTCTTTGTAAATCAAATTCATATTCATAATTAGAAAACTCCTGTTTCAAGAAGACACTTGTTTGTTGGAGAGGGGAGACAGTGATAATCAAATACATTTTAATTAGTTCCCAACATTTGCTATTGAATATTTTAAATACAGTTTCTATTATTCTTTGCCCAAATTCAACACTTTAACCAGCTCTTTTTAGATTAGTTCATATTTTGCTATATAGCTCCACCCTTTTTTTAAAAGCAATTAATATTTTGGGATTTAATGCACATTATTTATTTTAAAATTAATATGTGTTGTCATTGTTAAAATAAAATAACGAGCAGCTCAGATGAACTAACCCTTTTCAGCATGCTGGCTAGTTCCTAGTTACATGGACAATGATTTTTGGCAATTCAGTAATGACTTTGTAGCAGGTAATCTCATAGGAAAGGTTTGAGTCTGACTGCTTGGAGCAGTCCAATTTTTATAGAACTACAGTCTTTTTTAACCCAACTCCTACCTTTCCAAAACAAATAGAGAATATCACACACTAGTGTAACACCCTCTTGGCGACCCCCCTGGCGCCAAAGGTTGTAACATCTTACCAACTCAGGTCCTGAGTCCCCTTTGCAAGGTGAAAGTGTACTGGGAAGTTCCTCTCTTGGCAGTGCCTCCACCTAATGGGATCCGGGAAAACACCTGCGGGTGGCCCCATTAAGAAAAACATTCAACATACACATTGCTGTATAACAATATCAACTTTATAATAAAGAAAGTGCAGATTAAAGGCAAAGTAAATAGTCATAGTACTGTAATGCATTTATATAGCATGACCCACTAACCTGGGGAACCTGTGCAAGTCCAGTCCAGGCACCTCCCTGTCAGGCAAAGTCCCGCATTACTCCTTTGCAGATATATAGTCTCAGTCCCTTTTCCCAAAATAGCACACTTGGTCCCAGGTAGCGATACTGCCCAAATACCTTTCCCGATGGACAAGGTACTTGCTCCCACGTGGCAGGCACACAAAAAGTCTATATCACAATAGGATACACACTGGATTATTTTCCTTTTCTCCACCCTCCCCAGGCAGACTCACCCAGGGGCTCACACTGAAGCTGAAACAGGCATCCATGTGATGGCTTCCTTAAAGGCTCCAAACTTTCCTAGCTGAGCACACACTTGCTTGATCCGCAGCTGAACTATAGCTCCCAGCACTGTCCATAGCGCGAGCACACAAAGTCCAGTTTTGGCAAATAGGAGGTTCAGACCCTCCTGGTCTAGCTCCCAGGCTTGGGGCTGCCACACCCAAGCCTCTAGGGCTCCTGCCCCTACATCTTTGCAGCCTGATTCTTTCCCACTATCCTCAGTGAAGTAGAATCAGAAATTCTCTGTCCACCCTCTCTCAGCTAAAGTGAAAGCAGGAATGGTTGTGAGCACAATATGGCATCTCCAATATATTGAAAGGTGGTGCAGCAGCGAAACCTTGTGACACCCTCCATTATCGGCCAGACATGCTGCACTGGGACAAGGCTCTGGCCCCTCCCAAAGCTCTAGCTAGACCCTGTAGCTGCACAGAAAGGGGATTTCCACCATGTGGTTCAGACCGTAGGGGAATTAACCCTATGGGCACCTACACTAGTTTGGCTTGAACCCTGCCTCATCTACTATACACAAGGGTTAATTTTATCCTACCAGTTTGGGTTTTACTCCATGCAGATGCTAGAATTAAAATTAGTTCATCTAACTTTACAGACGATGAGATCTTATGGGATGTATTTGCTACTATTTATTTGCTGTTTATTTGCTATTGGGATTATTTGCTACAGGTTTAAGCACCAATTAGCAAGTAGCATTTACTGGTTATGTGTTTAAAAGAAATGTGTTTAGAAAAAGAAAAGCTGCTTGTCGCAGTAATATAGAGGTTCCCAGACTAAATGTCTGCCCCCAGGGGACTCAATCAAATGGTGAGTGGTTGATTCGTGAAAAAAACCCATTTAGAATAACGTTTAGGAAAAATGTCTATTTACTCCCCCTAGATTATTTTAGAAGCCAAATTTGAGGGTAAATCAGAATTAGATTTGTGATGTTTGATTTCTTATATAGTCTTTAAATGATTGCTGAAAAGATGAAAGAGCAACATTTTCATTATAACCCTTTCTTGTTTACACTCTCTTTTAAATAGCAATTAACCCCTTGTAATCCAGGCCCCTGAGTTCTCTTTGTGCATGAAAGATACTGGGAACTGGGATTTACAATGAAGTGTCTCCACCTAGTGAGCACTGAGGATCCCACCTCAGGGGAATTCCACTAGGAAAATAAAACACACAGTTTGCAGTAAACCACGAGAACCTTTATATAAAGAATAAAGAAATTAATTGGTTAAACAGTGCAATGCAATGCTATTCCTACAATGGAGAAACGTGGTTCTGTCTTGTAACTAGCACAGTCTCCAGTGGAGTTCATTTCACATGAAATGTGCCCTTAATCTTAAATTCACTAGTTGCTTTGATGCAAGGAACATTGTGTTTTTGGATTAATGGATTAATATTAAAAATGGGCAGATTGTGACTATTTTACACCAGAGTTCTTTATTTCCCAGATAGCGCTACCTGCCCCAATGTACCTCTCCTTTAGAATAAAGACTGTAGCTCCCATATGGCTGGCTCATGAGAAACACCTGTCCTCATACTGGGGACACACAAGGGTTGCAACAGGCATCCAACCACTGATTGGAATGCAGGGAAACCTTTCCTTCAAGGCTGAAATGCAAATATGTCCAGCTGAGCACAAAACACTGTTTCATTTAGTACTGCAGCTCTTTCACATTGCATGTGAAAACCTATGTAAACCTGTGCATTTGGCTCCAAAGTCAGGCATTCTCCTAGGTTCTCCTCCTTTCCCAGGGATGCACTGGGGCACCTAGACAATTGGATGGCTCTCTAGCCTGTAACTGGGGGACCTGAAAAATGTCAAGGTTTGTGGTGTCACCAGTAGTGATGGGCAAATTTGTTTTATTTAGCTTCGCCACGAAATTTCCAGCTAAATTTGTGAAAAAATTTGTGAAACGCGAATTTTGACGCCGGCGATAACGTCGATGTTGCGACATTTGACGTGCATTAAAGTCAATATATGGGTTGTTGGGAAGAAACCCACGTCCTTGGGGGTAATGATATGCTCTTTGAACATGTAATTTTGTTTCGTCGCTACATCGACAATTTGCTTTTTATATGGGCAGGAGGGAAGGACTCATTTGAGGAGTATGTGACAAGCTTTGATAATGAGGCCCTTAATTTTTAGATCACTAGTTGCTTTGACGCAAGGAACATTGCGTTTTTGGATTTATGGATCAGTATTGAAAATGGGGAGATTGTGATTATTTTACACCAAATCATTTGCAGGGAATTCAATCTTAAGAGTGGATTCTTGTCATCCACCACATCTCAATGGGGGTATCCCGAAGGGGCAGTTCTTACAACTTTGCAGAAAATGCAGTACAGAGTGTAAATTTATAGAGGAATCATGTAAATTTGCGTGATAAATTTCTAAAAAAAATGGATATGACATGAAGGCCCTACAGAGAGCGTTCAAGTCAGCTTTGGATTCTGATAGAATAGAACTTATTGAAAGAAAAAAGAAAAACAGAAAGAAACAGGGAAGAGAGAGAAAATAACCAATGCGACAGAAAGAAAAAATTGACCAATAAAGCAAAAGATACAGGGAAATTAATAATGAGTATGAAATTCAGTACACAGTTCAACAAAATTAGAAGTATCATAAATTTACATTTACGGATATTTTATGAGGACAGAACGTTTAAACAATAGTTAGAACCTGGCATCCGAGTGGTAGCAAGGATGGCCCTTACCCTGGGAATCACGTTAGAGAACCAAAATTTGAAACCTGGTTACACAACCTCGGTATGTTTAAATGCGGATCCACGAGGTGCATTACGTGTAAGGCAGTTCAAGTATCTAGTGCCTTTACATGTAGTGTAACGCAGGAGATATACCAGATCAGGAGTTACATAAATTGTAACACAAGGTCTGTGGTCTAATAACTTGCCTTAAGTACTATAAACAGTATGGGTGCACAGGAACTCAAAAAATAGAATAAGGGAGCACCTCAATAATATCAAATCTGGGAGTGAAAATACCCCTGTATTGAGGCACTTTAAGGGATGTAATAGTGGAGATGTGAAGTGGGTCTCAGTACAGGGTATACAGAAAGTGTCCTTAGGTCCGAGAGGAGGAAATTTACAATCTAAATTATTAAAAGAGTAAGTGAAATGGATATACAAATTACGCACTAGGCTAAATTTGGTTTTTGACATCAGCTGTTACTTTTAGATCAGACATACTAAAGCCCCTTAGAATTGCCACATTGTTTATAAAAGTGTAAAGGTTTTTAAGTATCGAATGTTTGTTACAGTATCAAATTGATCATCAAAAGGCAGGCTTGGCATTTTTTAAATTATATATGAAACATATGTACAATTCTGAGGCATGTTATGTTATATAAAAAATGACTAATTAATTAAGATATACTATCTGATAAATGTGTAAATTAATTGCCCTCAGTGAATCTGATTAATTCAGTTGTTTTTAAATACATTGATTTTGAAAATGTTATTTTTATATAATGAATTTGAATAATTAATTCATTAGCATTGTGAAATTAAATGCTGTGTATGCTAACATGAAATGAGGTCTCTTAGGAAGTATGTAGCCACGACAGGCAACAGACATCGGACGATATGTTTGTGAATCAGATGTGCAAAAGAAAATAAAGATTGTCAGCTTTTACCAGTGATCTGGAAGTAGTACGGTTCTTCAAGGTGGTTCTGGAGTGCGCTGCCGAAACGATTGCTGCATTAAAGTCAATGGGCGCATGTTTATTGTCGAAAATTTATCAGCCACCGGCAGAACGCGGAAATTCGCTGTGAATTCGCGCCTGGCAAATAAATTCACCCATCACTAGTCACCGGACAAGATGTCTGTGGATGTGCAAAACCTCTCCTGAAGCAACTGAAACCTTGCTGTACATGTGCAATTCGCTCCACTAAAGTCACTGAAATGTTCCGCACATGTGAACACCAGATTTTTTGCCTGCAAATCGTTAGAAATTGTCAGAGATTGCCAGAAATAATGGGGTCACCCATGACACTCAAAAAAACCTGGTGATGACTTGCGATTTCTGTGAACCATTGGTCACCCATGGGCTCCCAATAGAGGGATCAGGCTTCTGAATGCAACTCTACCAATGGAATGCATGCTACCTCATTTGAGCTCCAATGCCATGAGTATGTATTATTTTGTATTGTTTCTCTGCTTCACAAGATACCTTGGCATCATTACCCTGAATCTTGATATTCAATTAATTCAACTTTTGAATTTCAACCCCAAGAACCACTGGCACGGTTTGATTTATTCAATCTGTGAGTTATAGTTCAACTATGCTACAGTTCCTCCCCCAATACTGTGAGGGTCCATCCTCAGCAGCATCACATGTACAGTAATTGTATAGTAATTGTATATGGTGAGTGAGTCCCTAAATTCAGGTAAGTGAGAGCAGAACAGTTTGTGTGTTTTGAATCAGCAGAAAATTAAATGGGAAGCTACTGGTAGCAATTAAGGGGCACAAATTTGCTCTGCTTAAGAACTAGGGTAGTCTTGAGCAGTGACAAAACTACCAGGGGTGCAGGGGGTGCAATTGTACCCAGCCTGCCCCCACCCCCTTCATGCCCACCAATGACATGATCAACACATATTGCTGGCAAATCTTTCATGTGCATGAATATAGATGTGGGTGGAGGATGTATGCCTTGAGGGCAAAAGGCACGAGTTACACCACTAGTTTCGCCACTGCCCTTGAGCTGGTACAGAAGTCCATAACATAATGTACAGCATTTTCAGTATAATCCTTTGAGCTTTAGTTCTCCCATGACACATCTCAGTATGACACTGAAATATTTGAATGACTGGAGCCTTTACATCTAGCATTTTGCTCAGGATACAGCAGCGAAGGAGGAATATTGTGCTCTTATTGTGTAGCCACCAGCATTTCGGAAATAAATTGGTTTAACAATTACTTATCCGGCTGCTGTGGTGAATAATTCCCTGCTGATAACTTTAATGTTTAATAAACCCCTATTAATAATTGTTTTGTGACCTCTCCTACAAGCTCTATGGCCTGGCAGTAGGTTTTCTAATTGTTTAAGTGCCTTTATTTATGTTCTACTCTGTAGAATTATTTTGTATAGTTTGTGCTTGTCCTCTGAAGCCAGATGAACTGATTTTAATGGGTTTAGGATTAAGATCATCCGAGACTTGTGAAGAACTAGGTCAAACTAGGTCAAACTAGGCCTAGCAGCACTGAGTCCCAAGGAATTACCTTTAAGTGTCCTTAATTGGCAAGGCCCACTGGATCACTAAGAAAAGTCTAATACATTTAAGCAAGGAGTTTTAAATATAAAGTGCCCTCTCTGACAGAGCATATATTCCCTGTATGTTTGTTTGTTTTTTCTTTTCTTTTGGTTTGTCACTGATTCCTTGTTGATGTTTATGATACGCTTACATGTATCTATCTGTTACTCTGCTCATTACCATGGGCCTCTGGTAGGCCCGAATGTTTTCATGTTTATACATGTTTAACTTGGAATAAAAACAATTTGGAAAAAAAAAATATAAAGTGCCCAAAAAGATAATTTTGCATGAGATGGTATTAGATAGGAGCAGATTAGGGGCAGAACTCATAAGACAATACTATCTTTAACACGTTCATGTTAATATTTCAGAATATTTCAGAGATCAACAGTTCTGTTGTCTGCCTTATGTCATAGTCTGTATAAAGTTACATGCATTGAACTCTGATCTCCAGTAATGTATGCATGAATGCATCAACTTTTGTCCCATCATGTTAAGTATTTGTTAGTAGAAGTCCATTAAACCCTGATAGTCTTGATTGGGATGCATGATGGGGTCAACCAAAACAACATGATGTGTTATATGTTATGATATGACTATGACTAGCCTGTATACAGCCCTGAATCTAACCCAACTGAATGCCTATCGTGTGAGTTGGAACCCAGACTATGAGCAAGGACTGACCCACAACACCAGTGCCCTACCTTAAGAATGCTCTTGTGGCTGAATGGAAGCAAATCCCAGCAACAATGCTACAAAATCTGGTAAGGCTGTTATATCAACATCAGAAGGACCAATTTAACATTAATACAGGTATGGGACCTGTTATCCAGAATGCTTGGGACCTTGGGTTTTCCGGATAACGGATCTTTCCGTAATTTGGGTCTTCATGCCTTAAGTCTACTAGAAATTCATTTAAACATTAAATAAACCAAATAGGCTGGTTTTGCTTCCAATAAGGATTAATTATATCTTAGTTGGGATCAAGTACAAGCTACTGTTTTATTATTACAGAGAAAAAGGAAATAATTTTTAAAAATTTGGATTATTTGGATAAAATGGAGTCTATGGGAGACAGCTAGTTCGTAATTCGGAGTTTTCTGATATCGGGTTTTCAGATAAGGGATCCTATGCCTGTACTATTAGCCATATCGTGTATTTTTTATTTTAATTGTTGTTATTAGAGGGACACAATTCACTATGTATAAAACAACAATCCAGCAATGAAGCGGATATTTCATTATGTGGTTGTGTTTCATACAATTATATAAGGGCATCCTTTGGAGAATTTGTAGGATTGGCTTCTGCTGACTTTAGGATGTTGTTGGCTTTGTGGCATCAACAATGAAGAACAATTGTAAATGATCCACTGCTTCAACTGATGATCTAAATGAGCAGATCTAAAAAGAAGAGGGAAAGAATCCCCCTGCCAATGCTTAATAAACTCACAGAGAAACTACAATGTTCGATTGGATCACCTCTTTACACAAACGAACTGTGGTTCATTTGGACTGTCTGTCCATATGGCTTGACACACCTGACTATAGCCTTGCCCTAAGGTAGCTGGGCATTAAGCCTGAATGTATAAGCAAAGACCTTGCTCTTTTATTATGAGATAAAAGATGGAAAAAACATAAAAGAAACCATCATTAGCCCTAGAATTTACATACTAGAGGTTCATGGTTTGTGATTCTTCTCAGACTAATTAAACTCTTTGGGAATTTCATGGAAGCTCCCTGTTGTGCATGAAAACCAAACTTCTCCAAATTTCACATGTGGTCAACACCGTTCTACTGACAAATGGTAATCAATCTGTTACCAACTCCCACTCCTGTGGAACTGCCATTATTTTATGCTGCTATCTTTTCACGCACACTTAACAATAAACCTACCCTTGAATTGCTAATTAAAATTCAGAGGTGATCCTATTTAATCACTTTTTCCATTGAGCATTCTTATTTTACGCTTCTCATTTATACTGGTAATAACACATTGAAGGGCTCATCAGCCTTAGAAACAGCCAGCGCTTCTTTCTCATGTATATAACCATTAAATTGATAAATCGCTACAACTCCAAAGAAAGTAGTTATTTATTTTTGTATTCATGTCAGATGCTTTTGGCTGTAGATAGAAACTAGTGATGTGTGCTTCATTCCAAGTAAAATTAGAAAACGCTCTGAATGCTTTTCCCTCATCCATCAGCAAGTTGCCTACTAATTGTTGGAGGATTGGTTGGTCCATTACTGATATTTACTGAATTAGATACAAAAAAGCAACAGCCAGTGTTGTTAAATAGCCATCTGTAACTTTACACAATCACTTAGCATTTCATACGGCAGGTAGCCTCGACATTTCACTGCAATGATTGGAAATCATGGTTAGTTAGAGAATCTAGCATGCTGGGGGCATTTGCATATGCATAGCGTAAACAATGCATTTGATTGCCGCTTAATGGCAACTTACTCCCATATCGAACCATACGAGCAGTGCAGAATCTCTGTTTACAGGAGAGAAATTCAGGTTGTAAGGTTGCTCTATAATTCCATTTAGGCTATAAAACAGACAATCTGGTTCTTTACTGAATATGAGCATGTTCTAAAGCCAGAATCGGTCCCTATATACCAAGTGTAAACCTGTATATATTCATATATATTTATAAATGTATTTGCATATTGTGATACCTGAAGCCTATGAAATGTAATATGTACTTTCTGAGAGGTTGCTGGGCTATGATCAGCAGATACAGACCCTTAAATTCACAGCTCCAGGATTCTTCATACCTCTCTGTTCAAGTTGTGTGCCACCATGTCTTATGACACAAGATACATCTAGTCTCCTCTTCTTTTTATCAGCTTTATTCCAGCATCATTATGCAGAATTCATGTGGAACTGTATTCAAGAAACAGCTTGGTCCAGATAAAACTTCAGATAATTTTGTACCTTGTCAATCACTGCTGGTATATATATATATATATATATAATCTTTATTTACTAGGCATAGAACATGCGGGCATATATAAATGTGTGATTGGTAAATAAATAAGCGTAAAAAAACCAGAGCGGATTTGATCAGAGTTTGTAGCAGAAAATATTGAGATAAATTTGGACTTTGATAAACAACCCCCATAGTGTTTCCGTCTAACCTTCCTGAACCACTCGACTAGAAATGTTTCTGATAAACATAAGCTTTCCACCTGCCTTTCCTATGTGGTTTTATGAATTCTAGGAGCATCATCATGACCAGTCATGACCAGAAACCCTTCCCTTTTTTCTTCACCTGTTGTATGAGAATTGGGTTGAGCATGTGATTTCTCCTTAACTCAGGTTGTCCTTTCTCTAGCCCATACTTGTTTTCCTGGACTTGTGTACCCCACCTAAATTCTGATGAGTATTTGACTTTGTGTATCATTCTTAACCTAATCCTGAGAATTTGAAATTAAATATACACTACTGAAAAGGCAGATATAATTCTGTCAAATTTAATTCATTGTTTATGTCATGAAAAAATAATTTCAAATTTGGAAATAAGTTAGGACATTGTGTTTTTTTTTTCAGAAAATAGAATTTGGCCAATTTTCTGATCTGAAATTTTTGACTTGTTGCTCATTTTATTGCTGAAGTTTATCCACTTTATTTCCCTATCAGTACTGTACTTCCACTGACCTGTCCTCTCCATATCAGCCCTGTACTTCATCACTCCATCTTCTACTTCTCCCTATTTTGTCTGCCCTTATCAGTCTTTTACGTTGTCTGCCCTTATCAGTCTTTAACATCACCTGCTTTGTCTTATCCTAATCAATCCTTTACTCCATTCTGTCAGGGGGCCTATCCGCTCCCAGCAGGAGTAGTCTGGACCAAGGAGGAAGCTTAGGGGTTAAAGTTCAAGTTTGCGGTATCAATAAGGGAACAGGAGTAATCGTTGTCAATTCCAGGCAAAAGATCCATCGGCAGGCAGAAGAGTAGCAATATCCAAGTTCAGGCAAGGTCAAGAAGTTCAGGAGTCAACCAGTATCAAATTTAGAAGCACCCAGGAAATCTTACAATCGGGCATTGAACCCATGACCTCGTTAACCCAAATGATGGCCATGGCCGCCACCATCTTGGATGCAGCACCGACGGAGATGGGAGTGCCAATGGGCATTACTGACACATTCTATTTAGGTTTTTACTTCACCCACTTAATTCTACCCTGGCCTTGACAGTTCAATACTGTTCCTGTTCCGAGATCCTATCTGATTTTCAATCTCCCCTGCTTCATTTTTATTGAAACCCTAACTGCCTCTATCTTAAGGGCTCAACATCTACTTGGTTCTTCCATTTCTGGAGATTTCCCATTAGCCTTAATGCTGGGTGTAACAGACAACTGATAAATTTAACCCACAATTAACCAATATACTTTGAACAGTAGCAAATTACTTTCCTGACAGTGGATCATTTACATTTAAAAGATGTTTACAAAAGACAGAGAAACCCAAAAATGTAAAAAAATGTATTTTGAAAATAGTTTCTACACAAATTAATCATATTAGTGTCAGTGGTATAAAATGAATGTGGGAACCAAGTGGAGCCAGACACAGAAAATGGAAATGAATTGTTTTTGAGCCAACTACATAATCAGCAGCTAAGAACAGTTAAAGTCAGATATGATTGCCAGCATGTTTAAATCTCCCTAGATCTTTGCATTGAGAGACATACAGATAGATGGAATGGACTGGTAAAAAGAAAAATCTCTTCCCTAGGACAAATCCATAAAGCTAATTATTCACAATAGATTCTCATTATTCATATGTTTGTTTGCAGACACCTGGCCCAGACTGAATAACCTGTAGGCCACATATTAATAATTCCTTTAAGTTTGATGAGAATTGAAATGTAGCTTGTCTCTCTCTATTGGGCTTGTTGATAAAAGCAGATTAAAGAACAACAGAAGGACAAGCTTAAGTCAATCATTTGTAATGGTTCTTATAAAGTAACAATATCCATAGGCATGGATTCTAAATAATGAGTTATTGATCTCATCAGCTTCACTGGTTAATGCAACTTTTTAAGTAATGTGCCCTGATTTATTTTCTGCATTTATTAACTTTTTGATAACATTCTAAAGCAAACAGGGGAAGAGAACTGCCATTTATTTCTCATGAACTGCATTAAGAAAAGACTGTCTCTGTAAAGATCAGATAGAATAATGGGGGAATGCACCCAATATTATTACATGAAAACTCTCTTTTGTCATTGCACCAAAACATCTTCCAATATTAAGTTCAACTGAGAAAGTATTAGCTGGTTATTCATCCAAGAATGAGGTGCATCAGAAATTTAAACTAACTTACCAAGTTCTCCTTGAACTTTTCTTGAACAAACCCTGATTGACAATTTTGTTTATGCTCATGTTTGTCGAGTGTTCATATTTTCTGCATTGGAAATGTAAGTCTTAAAAAAAATTAATTAACAAAAACAGAGCCCTGCGGAAATGCCGTGTAATGTTAATTTAATGTTTTGAAACAAAAAAAGGATGGGTATGACCTAAAGGTTGAGTACTCTGGGGCTGTAAATGCTTCACAGTTCATATAAATTGTTTTAATGCACTTCATAATCTTTTTCCTCATACTGATACTTTCCATTAATTGCTCCGTGAGCCTCTCTGCTCGGTGGGATAATATGGAAATGATTCTGAAATCAGATGTTGTGCTATTTATTCTTTAGGCTTTAAAAGCTTTTAATTACTCCCTAAAGTTGTTTGCTGGCAGAGCATTTTTATTTATGGCTCCCAATTGTAAATGAAAATACATTTACTTCTTAGATCCTGAACTTGGAATGGGGGCAATGCACCAGCTCTAGTAACCCCTACAAACCAATCAGACGTTTGCTTTCAAACAGATGACCAGCAAATGCTAACAGCTCATTGTGACCTATATATTGCTATACCTGGTTTAAATGTGCAACTCCTCATAGAGATCTGTGCATTTAAATGGTAAGAACATGACACCTGGCAGAAAAAATCCATCTGCCCTAGAGCTCTATGCACTAATAAGGAATATGCCATTTCCTGGAAATACTTTGTGACTCAATTTCCATGGAGACCTCAAGCTTTATATTTATTTGTCTTGTTTTCCTGGTATAAGCACAAATGTAGCTCTGCAATATGTTTTAATTTCAATATATTTATTAAAGTAAACCCTCATCCTTGAAAAAAAGCACAATACTATTTACAGGGCCCAGAGTAGCCCAATCCCTCCTTTGACCATAAACCAGATTCCTTGATTACTTCCGTGGGTAATATTTTTTTTTTTTTGTTCCTAAGAAAGAGAGATATTTTGTAATAACTCCATACACCTGCAAAGGCAGACATTTTAATTAACCTTTAAACAGTAATTATGCGTGTGGCAACACTCCAGTAGAAGAATCTTAAATTACTTACATTTTAATTATTTCATACAGATGGTTACATATAAAAATATCAATAGCCATTCTACTTGCCAAGGGCTATGATTTCTGTAAATAAAAAGCAGCCAAATGTATTTACAAGCATATTGCCTTTTGTTTTTACTTTGTGCAATGAGATCATGTGTAATGAGATCATAGCAAAGAATAGGTCATGTACCTTTAAATGTGTCATATTTAAAGCTGCCATCTGTAAAAGTAATTAATGAATTAATATGGTTTGTGAGTCCTAAATCTAGCTTTAACAAGCTCGGTGTAACCAGCCATTAAATAGCTCTTGTATAATTATGCAAGCTTGTATTTGAAGTATTGTGGGTCAATAGGGAGATGTTCAATGCAGAGAGAAATAAAGAAAAAGAGAAAATCTACCACAAAGGAAATAATAATTGCCAAAAAACCCATAAGATTTGCAATACATTCTGCAAATGCACCCGACACTGATATTTGATCAGCATGTTTTGGGTTTGCATCCCCTTATAAAGTGAGATAATAGGGGCAATTGTGCTGAAACATTGACTTAAAAAGGTATAAGCAATACTAGTCCCAGTTGCCCTTATTTCATATTTAATCTGTTTAATGTAACATCATAGTGGTGGTGTCTGCACAGTGTCTAAATGAAATAAGTACAGGTAGCAATAGGAATATGTTAGTGTATCAGTAATCAAGTTCAATTTCAAGAGTATCTAGGATAGCAAATACATGTTCACTATAAATTTGATCCTAACTGGCTTTCAAGTTTGGTATTTAGGTGTAACTAGGAGAGCAAAAGTCTAGGAACCACTGCACCAGGGGCAGTAGTTTTGCAAAATTGCTAAAATATGTGGACTAAACCTTTATCCAGTCAATGCATGAATGGGAAAAAAATGAAGGCTTTAGGAGGGCTTAACCTCATAGAGTCCAGCAGTCTTCTCTTAGAGTACTCTATCCTAGCTCCTGAAACAGTAAATTATGAAATGGTCTGGTCAATGTGGACATATTTGTTTTGAGGTGATCATGTATTTGTTCAAATAGCTTTCAATCTATTCTATATATCTATAAGTAAAAAAAGGATATATTCAATTATGGGAACAATCTAAAGCTGGGAGTGTATTGCATTTATGGAGGAATTTATTTTCAAAATATTGTGTGTACTATAGTTAAAATAGAAAGGAGAGTGTGTGAGGCAAACCAAGGGGGTTGGAGTGTCAAAGGGAAGCATAGTAAAAGAGTTTACTAAAAGTAAAGGGGTAAGTTGTTTCTCTTTTTAATTGCAAAACCTTGGGAGGGTGGAAAGGAGATGGAAAAAAAGAGAGAAGAAATATCAATAGAGTGAGGTAGAGAGAGAGGCAATAAGAAGGAAAAACTACAAAGAGGACATGGAGGGAGAAACAGAGAGAGAGGGAAGAGCTATTTCTGTTTGAACAATTTAAAAGTCATATCAAATCCAAGTTTATACTTTGGCAAGAGTACATAAAAAAATAAAATCTCTCTTCAAACAAATCTTTGCTGTCACGATGAGCAAAGGAGTCAAGCACAAAAACTGACCCACTCTCCTGATTGAAATCCTCTTTAAAACCAGATAAATATTTTATATGAGGTGGATGTTTTATGTGCTCCAATTGAAAAGCACAGAGTATGGCAGAATGGCTCACAGCCCTAGCTCAGAAATGTTTTATCTTTTTCAATAACTTGGCTCCTTTTCGATGTTTTAAAACGTACAGCGTTCAGAACTCCTCCATTTAATCCAGCCTCCCTCTCTGTACTGGGGGAGAACCACTATTTCTCCAAATTTATCTTTGGATTATTATCCGTATTATTTGTAGCAGCAGGGATAGAAATGTATCACGTGACACTAACCGGGGGGCACTCTGTGCAGAAAATTTTTCGTAAACAGGTTTTGAATCATAAAACTGTAACACTATTATGGTTTTGTTATCTGACAGATGTGTTTAACCTCCGCAGAACAGCATTTGACATTTCAGCACACTGTGAGCTTTCTTTCAAAATTAAAGATTTCACTGAATAGTCAGAACATGTTAAAAAGCTGAAGTGCAAGGACCCCATTAAATTGAAGCAGAATGAAATGAAATATATTTAGAAATGAATAGAACTGAAAATGCAGCGCAGTCTTTTTCTCATTTATGTGATATCCTTAGAATTTATAATACTGAGTATATTGTCCCTTAGAATACATGAGTGATACTTGGAGTTCCCAGTATAGCCTTTATATGGTCACAGAACCCCTCAGTGATTTCTAATATCCTTATAATTTACTTATAATTTACAGTAGGAGTACATTATGCCTTAAAATATATGAGTGATACTCAGAGTTCCCTGTATACTGTAACTCCTGTGTATAGCCTGCTGCCTTGTCTCTTTACATGTTTACAGAAGTCCATTGTGAATTTTTATATTCTAACCATTACAGCAGCGTTAGACTAGGGGGCCACATGGAGCTGTCGTATTGGGGGCCAGCACACCCTGGGAAACTGCTGCTCCCCTACCACTCCCACTGGGCCCAATCTCCAGTCGCAACCTGCCAGTGCAAACCGCTATCAGAGCAGAGCAAGGTCATGGAATAGCTAAGGTGGCCGTGGGGAGCGGGTCTGGGCCACCAGGGTACTTACGGGGGGGCCACTGTTTTTTTTTTCTGGGGTCCTGCTGGCCCAGTCTGACCCTGATTTACAGTAGGGGGCACATTATCCCTTAAAACACATGAGTGATACTCAGAGTTCCCTGTATAACTCAGCCTGCAGCCTTGTGTCTTTATATAGTCAAAGAACACCTCAGTGACCTCTAATATCCTTATAATTTACAGTAGGGGGCACATTATCCCTTATAATACATGGGTGATAGTCAGGGTTCCCTGTATAAGAAAATAAAGACTTGATGATAGTTTATTGGTTAACTGAGTAGATAAAAAATGGGAGCCTCTGGACTACTTAAGTTCCTGCTTCATGCATGGTATACACAGAAAGTAAAAGATCATAACATTTATTCATACCAATCTACTTCTCTGTAGGGATGTAGCGAACCGCCGCCGATGTGTTCGCGAACGCCGTTCGCGAACACCGGCATAATTTGCGAACTGTTCGCGAACTGTTCGCGAACTTCGATCATCCGAAAATCGTTCGATTCGAACGATCGAAGGATTTTAATCGTTCGATCGAACGATTTTCGTTCGAATCGAACGAAAATCGTTCGATTTTAGCGATCGAATGGTCGAATGGGCGACCGATTTTGACGCGAACGCCTATTGGCGAACGTCGCGCGACGTTCGCGAACTTGCGGCGGACGCGAACAGTCGAAGTTCGCGCGAACTAGTTCGCCGGCGAACAGTTCGCTACATCCCTACTTCTCTGTATAACTCAGACTTGTGCCTTTAAATGGTTATAGAACTCCTCTGTGAATTATAAGTCCCCAATCACTTACCCATTATTCTAATTTTGGGCCATGTGATTTAAGCATGATTATATCATGCAGATCTCAGGGGACAATGAATTTTATGGTTCAGGTACAGAATGCAAGAGAAGAATATCAGTAAATAACAGTTTCAGTCAGATGATGATTTGCTTCTTTATTGATAATTCTGTTCCATTTAGAGCGCTATGCACAGCAATATATATATATAAATAATGCTGTGATTACTAATATTGCTATATTATATTAGATTTACAGTATAATTCCTTTCTTAGAAGGGTTCTATCAAAGCACAACTCAACCTTCTGAAATTAAATTTGACTTTAATGGATGAAATTTTCCCAGACCAGAATGCTATTGTGACAAATCCATACTTATTTTCATCTCAAATCTGATGTGTAAAGCCAAGAGCATTTTTGCAATTTTATCTTCTGTCATTGGAACTGATACAGTAATTTCTGGATACGGAGATATGAAAATGGTGCGGACTGCAGATTGGGAGAATGTGGAGCTATTTGTGAGAGTGGGAGATGCGTTTCTCTACCTTTATGTTTCATATTAGACTATTCATTTGACATAGAGAGTAAGAATATCTGAACCTACATAATATAATATAAATAAGATTCCCACTTTATCACTATATTTTCCATTCCCTCGGCCACTGACATCTGATCTTGCACAGAATTGCTTTCATATATTAAAAACTTGCAGAGGCCAAGATTCCCATATATCTGCTCATCCCAGAGCAGAAAGATATATAAATATACATACAAAGGCAGCTACACAATATGATAACAAAATGGCTGTGATCTCAGGACTTAGCAGCTGGGGTCTTTTAATATGTATGGAAATTTTTATATTAAAATAGAAGTATATAAATACTGATGTCATGATGTGTTTCTTGGATTACTGTCTCCTGTCATTGTACAGAATCTTGAGATTTCAGTGGAAAAATTGTTATAGTCCATTTAAATGGGGTGACGCGGTGGTACAGGGTGGGGTATATGACCCAATATCTGGTTAAAGCTCACTGTATCTTAATGTATAAAAACAACTATTCAAAGACTAATCTATGAACACAATGAATTGCACATGCTGTACTCTACAAGGGAAACTATATACAGTAGGATATATAAAAAGTTAGTATATGTATTGGGATTCATGTGTCATCACCTATGTAACATGGGAGGGACTTGGATTGAGCTCTCTGTCCAGCAAGAAGGAAGTGAGCCAGTGCAGTTTCATGAAAGCAGAGAAAGAAAAATCTAAGGGTCAATTAACATTTATGATTTTCCAGGATTAAGTTGGCCAGAGCAGTCTGTTCTGGTGTCGACAAATGTACTTTATTTATTTTACCTATGTTGCATGAATTTAAAGTGGCTTTAAAGTGGGAAACCCCTGCTACAGTATAAATAAAACCCAGGTGAATACCTTCTTAAAGTTAAAAGTGTCACCATCATTTCCTTTGAAAGGGTATTGCCACTTCTGTCATTTGAGTACATTTCTGCAATATATGCTAACAGGGACTATTCTTTTCACATAATTTATGCTGCACTAAGAAATACAGTTATATACAAATATAAAGAGAAGGAATGTTCTGGGCACACAGTAAGCAATAGCCTCATACTGTATTGCTTATGGGAAACAATATGGCATTTCCTTCCCATACTTTATATATATATATATTAAATGCAAAAGAAGAAGAATAATATAATTGTATAAAGAAGGTTGGCATGAAAATTTGTAATAAAAAGACGTCACAGACCTGGGCTCAATACCTAAATATAGGTCTTGCTTCTGTGAGTTCCTGGGTGCTAATATTGCTGTATTGACTGATTCCTGGTTCCTGACCCTTTTGCTTTCTATACCTAAATGTTTCATTTCTGTAGCCAAGATACAGAATTTCCCTTAACCCTTAATTATATTTCATGAGAAATTTATTCATAAATAAAATATTTTTCTCCTTTGACAAATACCATTCTATCTACATGGGACCGTATATCCCATTGAGCACTCTTTGCTTACATAACATTATTGGTAACTCCGACATTCCTCTCGGTTATTATAATTTATGCACACATAACCATATAACAATGTAAAGGTAATTTGCAGCTCGGCAAATCTGTGGATACAAAACAAATTTAATTGATTTATCTGCAGGCTTTGGGCCTTTTATATCACCGTTGGGTCTGCTGCACTTCACACAATTTAAATCTGCACGGGAGATAAATACAAAAGGTAGGAAAAATAAGTCACATCACAGCAAATAGCTCATGAGATAATTAGATAAATTGCTGCAATAACAATATTAATAGCAGGAAAGTACAAGGCATTCAGAACCATGGAAAAGAATTGTGTCTCGAAATTCTTCTTAAAGCAACAAAATTCAGAATAACAGATAATAGAAAATAACTGTTGACTGATATCAGAGCCCAAAATAGGATCAGTGAGTGAGATTTTGATGCCTCCTTAAATTAAAATCAGTCCAGTATCTTCTTGGTACTATATTAGTGCTACTAAAGTGTGAAGGGCGAGGAAGTTTGTGCCACTGTGACAGAATCCTCTGTATATAGATAGCTAGAATCTCAGCCATAAAGCAGGGCTGGACTGCTGCTTACAATGGATATCAGATATGGTTTGTGCCGCTGTGACAAAATCCTCTGTTATAAAGATACCTAGTCTAATGCTATAGTAAATTGAGTGGCACCTTTCTCTAACTATAAGCTTTACCCCAATACTTTGCTTTGGATGACCTTAATTCTCAAAGGTTTAGCTCTCACAATGGTGTGGATGCAGGGTATTGTACAACTGTAATTGAGTGCTATGCACAATAATTGGGCATCAGTGGATCTTGCAATTTAACAAGAGAACATGTTTATTGAACAGAGTAATCCACAAAGGAGTGTACATAAAGATCAGGAACATAGGACAACAGTGAATAGGCATATACTCATAAGTACCAGTGGTCAGTATTAGTCCCCCACAGGGAAGAGAACATACAAAGCAGCAATGAAGGTGCACCCAGCTTTCAGCCTTTTCCCTAAGTGGAACCCAGTGGAATCACTACATCCCTAAATCTGTACACTTAGTCCCTACTCTGGGCAATAAGTACCCAGGATCTAAATAACCTGACTATTTGCCACTCCTAGACTGACCTCTTAAGGTGAGTAGCCTATCCTTACTAGAACTGACCTGTCTAGGTTCCACTTCACCCTTCCTGCCTGCTCAGTCAATGGCTTAACAAAATGGACCCTAAATATGGCTGCTCAGGGCTATATAATTTAGCACAGTGCCATCTACTGGGCACTGGATCAACTACAGAGGGTATGACTTTATGCAGGATAAGGAAACAGGTCCTTCTCCTAGCTTTAGGACCCAATTTAGGAGATTATAAAACTAGGGGACTGCCTGCTAAATAGTACTGGGAGACCAGTCCCCTACACTAGCATCTCAGCCATAAAGCAGGACAGGACTGTTGCTTACAATAGGTATCAGACAGGATGTGTGCCACTGTGACAGAATGCTTTGTTATACAGATAGCTAGAATCTCAGACAACAAGCAGGGCAAGACTGCTGCTTACAATTTATTTCAGGGGGTTATTTGATAATATATTGTATATAAATGACAGTGTACCCCCTGTTGTAATATATAAATATATTAGAAGTCATTGAGGATTTCCAAGTCTAAAAAAAGCTTGAGGCTACAGATAGAGGAACACTGAGAGGGGTATCTTATTTAAAGTTTTATAAAATTGGTTCTTTAAATGACATTGCAACTTGTTTTCTTTCTCCTCAAACAACTTGGAATAAACAGACTTTTTCAGGGAGAAGTATTTTTTTTATGAATAAAGAAGTCATCAAGTTTCATTCGGCATAAGATTCCATTTTCATCATAGTTCAAAGAAGGATAAAATATTCCTGAATGTAAGAGGAGCAGTGTGTAATCAAAGTCTGCAACTACAGCCAAAGAGAATCTCAAAGTCATACTTGTATATTTATTTCATTTTAAAGAGTAACTAAGATAACTGTAAATTGTATTTAGGAAAAAGCAATGTATGGGGCAATAATCAGTAGTTTAGGTAAAGGCAAATGGTTGGCTGTGTACACGAGACATGTAGCTATTAATATTTTTCTACTTCTCTAATTAATTGATGTTGTTAGACTACAAAAGACATCAATTACAAAGTCCCTGAAATAAAGGCACTATATAAAAGGTCTGTATTTCTGTGATACATTGTATGGTTATGACAACATATTCTCTAATGGTGCAAGGATGACTTTTGGGCAGTCCCTCTGTATTTAGCATGGGCTGATCTCAGACAAGCAAGGTACTCCCTTTTCCAGCAGCTTCATCACTGGATTTAGCAGCAAGTATTCAGTGGTGAGCTGTTTTTCTTTTATTTAACATATAGGACCCCACCCCAAAATTGCCACCCTTGACACAAGCCCTTGAGTGCCCCTATGGTACCTATGGACCCTTATACTAGATAAAATATCTGGTGAGGGGAGCAGGCTACCCATGTCCTTACAACCTCCCATACAACTGGTGGTAAGTACAGGACCCAGTTATGATCTGTATCTGCCTCTGCTGCCCAGTAGGGGGCAGGGAGTGATGCTTCTGTGCCTCCCCCAACTTCCCCTCATGAATACAGCACTAATAAATGCAGGCGCCTCTGTTTTCATAAAGGTGGCTGGAATATTTATGCTCCAAAATGGATTGCAAATACCTGCAGCAATTCAACTACAGTGAAGAGCAGGGTACAAAGTGCAAAAAAATGGCAGATTGGGTCCATTATTTTTACACTTTGCATCCTGCCTTCCAACTTGTAAACTCATTTCTAGTCTTTAAGGGGCAAAATTCTGTGACATTTTTCTGATTTATACAGTACAAGTACAGTAACTTGGACAATTACGTTCTCAGTCTTGCAATGTATTTATGTGGTCTGGAAATACTTGACAGAGCCACTTACAGTATCTAATTTCAGTAAGAAAGAAAGGAAAGTATGATGTTTTGGATAAGAGAAATATCTGCTGAACTTTGAATTTAGAAGTCAAATTTTGTAGGAAATCATTGATAACCATAGTTACATAGTTAAATTGGGTTGAAAAAAGACAAAGACCATCAAGTTCAACCCCTCCAAATGAAAACCCAGCATCCATACACACACCCCTCCCTACTTTTAATTAAATTCTATATACCCATACCTATACTAACTATAGAGCTTAGTATCACAATAGCCTTTGATATTATGTCTGTCCAAAAAATCATCCAAGCCATTCTTAAAGACATTAACTGAATCAGCCATCACCGAACCATCACTGAAGATCACAGTTTATGAATGCAACATTATGAATATTACCAAATCTAATCACTGAAGGCTCACATTGAACTAAAAACCCTACAGATAATTACATAGAACAACAAAGAATAACCATGTTAAAAAAAAACTATCCCTGAAGTAAATACACTGAGATTCACTTGCTGATCCGACTATAACAACCCTCTTGGCAGATAAGGGAGAAGAAGACAAAGCTCTATGAATGCGCATCTATTGGTCCCAGAGCTCTCAGTCAACAATAATATTTACAGTTTAAGTGAAAAGATTCATTGTTGCTTTTTCTTGAAAAGTTCAACGTTGACGCAGAAAATCCATCTGGCACGAATTCTGAAGACTTGATAAAAGGCTTAATACTAAATTCAATGCTGTGATTTTGGCTCATTTTCCTGTTCATCGTGAAGGGAAAAAGCACATTGCATTAACACTTTGGACAGAAAATATTGACAGAGCTTCTTGGCCTTTCCCGGGGATCAATAAGTCTGACATTAAGCAATAAGTTACTTAAAACGGACTCTTGTGTTGGACATAAGAGAGAGAGAAAAAGCCCCTTTGCTTTGGCATGGATTAATATGCTGTTATCTGCCGTATATTGTACAAAGGCTTTATGTGCAAACAGTCTGGTTCTTCCATAGACACCCTGCTCTGTTCTTGTCCACTTGCTAAAGTGATATTTGAAATCCAAAGCTGTCCAACTTTCTTCCACATGAAATATGGGCCAATAAATATTCCAGCTCTGCCTCATTTGCATTGTAATGTGTTATTATAAGGGGAATGTAATTTAATGAAAGAATTGACAACAGTGAGGGTAACCAATCCATTTGAACTGGAGTCTGGAAAAGCTGTACTAGAGGAGAGGAAACAATCTATACCATTTAGACACTGCTAAAAGAAATTCCCCATGAGGAGCCTTATGTGACCCCCATGGAAGAGCCAAGCAATTTTTGGCAGCTGCGGTTTATAACTTAATAGGTTTCTTACATTTAACATCTGTCCCTTATACAGTGTGCATGGTGCGCTATTGCTAATGTCGCAGACCATATTGTAATAACATCAGATGACAGCCCCCCCATTAATGTCCCTAAGTCACTTTGAGCAGCTTTGAGGTTGCTTGTCTTTGAACAGCATGACTATAGTACTACATTACATTAGAGATGCCTATTAATTGATAGTGTTGAGCAAGAGACATGTTTTTTGCAGGAAGACAATACTCTCTTGTTTTTTTCTTGGCATGGTTTCTTTTAATATATCATACTCTCCCTCCAGATACTGCACCTCTTGCAAGATAGAGCTCACTTAAATGAGAGGACAAAGGGTTTAATTCAGTGTATGCAGTGTTGATCAGTCTTTGGTAGTTTACTCTCAAAGCCTTATGGTCTCTCATTGCAAGGCCTCCAATTGATCATAGCAATTTTAGAAATGGGTATATTAAAAAGAGTCATCTCACTATAATTTTTAAGATAGAGAAAAATGCTCCTCCAAATGTCAATATTATTGACCTATAGGTCCCGCTATCATTTCCTTTGGCACCATTAGGGGGCTCGGCGACACAGTTTGGGAACAGTTTTAGCAGTGTTTTACAAGGTATAAACAAAACCAGGGGTGCAGTTGTTATAAATTAGAAAGTGAAAATAAATACATAAATGCTGGTAGTTTCAATACCCAGTAGGAATGAGGTCTCTGACCCAAAGAGCCTACAATCTATGAGGAACAGGATAACAAAATGGGAGGAGAATAAGTGCATATGTGTCTTGTAATACTGAAATGCTGTATTATAGAAGTCTGTAACCAAAAGAAACCCAAAGGAAATACATCTCTGATGCAGGGGCGATCCTGGCCCCTCTGCCGCCTGAGGCAGCAGCAGTTGCTGCTGCCCCCCCTCCCCCGGAAATTCACTCTTAAAGTACCAGGAGCAGCATTTTTGCTGCCCCTGGTACCTAGTGGGGTGCTGCCGCCTGAGGCGACAGCCTCAACTCGCCTCATTGGTGAAGCACCCCTGCTCTGATGACTTATCCAACAATCTGGCATTGTTCAACTGGCTGCAGGAAGAGAGAAGTAAGCAGGAATTTAATTGATTGCCTTTAAAGGGCATGTAAAGGCAAAAAAATAAAATCCCATTTTTACTTTCTTTAATGAAAAAGAAACCTATCTCCAATATACTTTAATTAAAAAAGGTGTACTGTTTTTTATAAGAAACCTGACTGTATGCAGTGAAATTCTCCCTTCATTTACTGCTGTGGATAGGAATTGTTAGACAGTCGCTAAATGCTCTGCACGTAAACAATCATACTTATGAACAGCAGGGGGAGCCCCCACCTTACTTCCCAGCCGTCAAAACTCAAGCTGCTTTGTTTGTTTCCCTGTAGAGCAGACGGTGAATGTGTAGAGATTTGTATATAATTTTATTTTTGCCTTTACATCATTACTGTTTCCAACTCCAGCTGCAGGGACAAAGATCATGGAGCCAGATTTAAGCAGATAAACTAGGGTTCTATTTGGAGGATTATTTTGCTTTGCTGCAGCCACTGGTTCTGCAGAGTTGGAAAAAGTTTGTATTAAACAATACAAAAACTATAAACTACACCTTAGATTTCATGACAACACAGGACCCAGTGCAGTCTGCATATTCTGATTATTAATCAGTCTTGCTATATCAGATATTATTTGACTTGTGCTGTTTTGATAATTAATTAAGATCCGTAAGCAGCCCAGACCACACTGAGCATGTGCACAGTCTTGGTCTTACAAAGATGTTTAACAAAGTTACAAGATGGTGACCCCCTGTGGCCAACTTTGAAAGCATAAATCATTTGTTTGATTAGGCTTGTGATGCAGTAGGTTCATGTTTATGTTTAGTTTACAAAATACAGCATTTCTAGCCTTATTCTATTTTAGACTTTACTTTCCCTTTAAGTTAACTTTTCATATGTTATAAAATGGTCAAATCTAAGCAACTTTCCAACTGGTCTTCATGATTTATTTTTTATAGTTTTTAAATTATTTGCCTTCTCCCTTTGACTTTTTCCATCTCTCAAATGGGGGGGTCACTGACTTCATCTAAAAACCAAATGCTCTGTTAAGGTTACATTTGAATTGTTATTGCTACTTTGTTGTTGTTGAATTAAAAGCTAAATAACTCAAACACTACAAATACAAAATATGAAACCCAATGATAAATTGTCTCAGAAAATCACTCTGTGCATCATGCTAAAAGTTAACTCAAAGGTGAATAACCCCTTTAAATAATGAAAGCAATTGCACAGGCAACATTTGGAAAAGGAGGAGGTAGGTGACCAGCTTCTTTTCAATAATTAGAAGGTACAAATGTGCAATCTGATAATCACAAAGAATAAATGTTACCAGTTTCCAAAGACTTAATATGATTTATGATCCTAATCTAATGGTGCTGAAGGCAGAAATAGTCCTGAATTATGCTTATAAATAGCTCAGAAAATACATAATGATATAAGAGATTAGAGATATCAGTGAGTAGTAAAAGGTGCCTAAGTAAATTACCTTGGTGCCAGTTTGTTTCTGAAGGATGCCTTCCATGCAGTCCTGCACAGCAATATTACTATTGAATCAGATCCTAATTCCTATATTCCAATGCCTTTCCCATCTGAGCACACTTTTATTTTAGATGAATGTCAATCAACCAATGAGAGCTGTTATTGTGAATTTACTGACCCCGCTATTAATTTTTAGCATTGCTCTCTATAGTCCAGACCAGTTACAACAGTGACACTATGGGGCCGATTTACTAGCATTCGGATTTCTATTTTTTTTACAAATCATATTTTTTTCTCTAAAAATGTGTTTTTTTAAAAATTTCTCTAAAACTCGTAGGGACTGATTTACTAAACTGTGTCTTTTTCGGGTCAGGCTTTTTGTTGCCAAAAATCAAAGAAAGTTGCAGGAAAAAAAAGTGTGACTTTCCTGAAAATTATTATGCAACAAAACTGCGACAATTCCGAATTCCGGAGATACACTAGCTAAAGCCTGTTGTTGAAATCATATAGATGTCACTGGTAGATCTCCTTTTTTACAACTGGAAGAACTTTCTTTGCTTCCTGGTTTTTGACATTTGATGTTGTAGCACAATACGAAAAAGTTGTAGTTACTGCGCAACAGCAAAATTTGTGGTTTTCTCAACTTTTTCCCGTTAGTGCTTTTTATGATGAGATCTTTTGATTGACTGACAATTGTGGAATTTGTTTATTTGTGGATTCAAAAGCCTCTAAAACCACTAAAGTGTGACCTCTAATAAATAGACCTCCAAAAACTTGAGATTTATTCAAAAGGTTTTGTATTGTTTAGCACATTGTTCAGTGTATTTTTGTTCATACTTTTTATATTCTGATCTTTAAATAACTTTCATGGCATTTGTGGTTTTAGAAAAAAAGAGTTTAATTGTGGTTTTAAAAATCTCTAAAACCACTAAAATTCAACCTTTAATAAATAAGCCTACACCATCATCTTTATATAGAACAAATCTGAACCTGATCCCTACATAGGCTTGGCAATGTTTGTTCTCATAAATTCTAACAAGAGCTGCTTCCAGACCAGGCTATCTTCTGGGTGCTGAAGGAGCAGCAACCTATTGACAAAAAATATGTGTTTAAAGGGCCTAAACATAAAGTCTAATGGCATAATACAAGACAATTTCAGTTCAGTATTAACCCGTCATCCGAAAAAAAAATATTCAAAATCCTATTTTATCACATTAATCAATTAATCAATTAATGAAGTTTAATTACACTGTATTAATTATTTGAATCGTGTTTCCTTCAGTGTGGGGATTCATAATTAAAGCAAGCAGGCAGGAGCCATTTTGTGGACACTGTTATTAAGACAAGCCTTGAATCATCTCAGAATCATGTTTGTGCACAAGAATGGGGGACCTGATGTCCATCCCTATGCACTGGCTACACAATTAAACAGTGAAGAGAATGGGGGAATGCGGGGAGTGCAGTGACATCTAGGAACTGCTAAATGGAAAGTGAAAGCAATTGTCTGCCCCGCCTCTATGGCATAGAGGAGGGGCAGACACTATTTGATTGACAGCTGAGATTTTTAAATGAGTTTACAATATCTATGAATGCTTTAATAAAAAAAGAAATTGGATTCCATGTTTAATTTGAAAAGGACTTTTATTATACAGCTTGTTGTGTCTGAGTGACAGGTCCACTTTAAAGAAATGGTTACACAGCAGGTAAAATAATTTGAAAGGTTAAAGATGGATTTAATGCTCTCTTAGATAATGTCCTTTTAAATTCACCATAGACTGCAATGGAGTATTTTATGTAATAAACTGTCAGATGTATTTTTGTCATGGAAATGAATCTGGCCCAAAATAAGAAAACCATATCTAACGGTTTACAGTATCTCATGAAAACTTTATGAAGACCCTGGCAGTAAATTATGAAATAATGTTTTCTCCTTGAAGATTAATCTCCTTATTCAATTTCAAGTTTCTCCTTATACTTTTATTGAATTTTTCTGGTCCAAAATTTTAAGCTTTAAGTCAATAGATTTAATTCCATGAGAAAAACATATAGTACCTCCTAATACAATCCATATAATTCCACATGAGTTTTTTTTGAGGTGGTAAACCACAAGATAATCTTTTTTATCACTAAACTGAATACGGTCCATAGTTTGCAGCCCGATTATTTATATTGTTCTTGGTGGAACTTGTATGAAGAGGTATATAACAATATGGAGTATAGTATGTTCTTCCCTTGTTCCCTGTCCTGTTACACCCTCTTATCTACTCTTCTGTCAAATGTCTCAATGTAAGTAAGAATCAATGTGTCCTCTCTAGCATGTCAACTGTACCCCCAATCTAAAGAGACCAAACAAGAAAACATTCAAGGGCATATTTATTTTCAAACACAGTTTGATTCTATGAAGGGGGTGTGATATCCTTTGCCCTTGATGAATACAACCCTTAAAATGCATAGCCCCATTCTCATATCAGAACGATATCAGTCCAAGCAGTTTCTTCTGACTGGGCCAAAATGTATTTACTTGTGCTTGTGATGAGATTCAGCTAGGTTCAATTGCTTGCGATAGGCCAAAGAGAACACACAAGGCTTTCTAATTACAGACATTTTACAAAGTATTTTATTCTTCATTGGAAGATGGAGAAATGAGATTCATCCTTAGAAGCAAGTGTTCTGATAAAACCGAGAAACTGTCACTGTGATAAATGGTTTTCTTCTTATCCCGCTGTCGTTTTCATTTCCAAGTCATATTCCAGTGAGATCCTAGACAACCACAGCCAACCCAAAGATGTCCAACCAAAAAAAATCTTAATAACTTAACCCTTTATGATGCAAGTATCTCCCACTACCCACAAGAAATCAGATGAGATTGTTTCTTTGAGACAATGATAAGAGCCAGACGTGTTTGTGTCTGGGTATGTGGTGTCTTAGGTGCTAGATTTTCCAATATTAAGATCCATTAGAGGTTGTGAGATTGTACAGTTTAATACTGAGTCTGCAAGTGGTGCAACTCATGGTTCCCAGTAATAGATCATTTCTTTTCCTGTGTTTAATCCGTGTATTCCTAATATTTAAACTAGTTTTTGCAAAGATAATGTTCACTGTCACTATTGTATGTCATTAAATAGCCAATGCCACCTGGTTACATATATTAATGCTGAACAGTGTTTGGGGGGGTATATGAGAACAGTGGTGGTCTGAGTCTCCTATGTTGCCTGCGAGGTCAGTGTAATTATATGATCATGTGAAACCGCTGAATATGTTGTGTTCGTAACACATTATGGTGCTTGAAGGCTTATTGTGCTCGGAATACTTGGAGTGGAATAAGTCATGTGCACAAGATTATACAGGGAAAATGATGATGGCTTTGGTAATATGTAAACAAGGGTTGAAAGGGTTACTGTCTGCTCTGCCTGATATGTTCAATAGCCGAACGGACACACAGATGTTTTAAAAGAAACTGATATTTTGAAATCCAAACAGATCTTCAGGGGTTCAGTGATTCATACATAGGGTCAAGCTTTGCATTCTGTCAGGATACAGTATATGTGAGCTCTCTCAGTGGAAAAGTAATTATAAGAAACAGAATATCCCACTTGTGGTGCAAGACACCACTCCCTTGGCATCTCATGGTTCATTGTAGTGCAGGTGAAATGTGTCCAGACTCCTGCTTTATACAAGTCAAATCTGAGAAGCAAGCTGACTCCTGGGGTGATTCTATGTATCATAAGAAGTCAATTTCCCCACTTGCTGCATTCATCGTAGCACCAGTGTCAAATATATAGTGCATCTGCATGCAGAGCTAAGTTTAGCCATATAAATGAAATTATCAAAGATGCACAAGGGGCCCCCCAAAGCCCCCTCCTGCTGTACGACCCATCTGGTGGATCTAGAAATGATATCACTGAATATGAATGAAGAGTTTAGTCTTGATGGTGCATTAATGCTTCACAACTTCACCATTTGCTCACATCATGATTGTGTGACAGTATAACATTCTGCTCATCCCTGATACATTTATTGCATCTGGCATTGTATTTCAGTATCCTGCAATAACGAGCGCTTGTACAACATTCAAACCAATGTTTTTGAAGAAAACTTTCAGTTTATCCTTAAAGGGGAAGTAAAGTCTAAAATAGAATAAAGCTAGAAATGCTGTATTTCGTATACTAAACATAAACATGCACTTACTGCATTACAAGCCTAATCAAGCAAATGATTTATGCTTTCAAAGTTGGCCACAGGGGGTCACCATCTTGTTACTTTGTTAAGCATCTTTGCAAGACCAAGACTGTGCACATGCTCAGTTTGTTCTGGGCTGCTTAGGAATCGTCATGAATGATCAAAAAAGCACAAGTCAAATAATATCTTCCAGAAACTGATACAGCAAGACAGATTAATAATCAGAATAGGCAGACTGCACTGGGTCCTATGTTGTCAATCTAATGTGGATTTTGGAGTTTTTGTATTGTTTAATACAAACTTTTTCCAATTCTGCAGAACCAGTGGCTGCAACAAAATAATCCTCCAAATAGAATCCCAGTTTATCTGTTTAAATCTGGCTCCATGATCTTTTGCAGCTGGAGTTGGAAATAGTAAATGGGATGTAACAGCAAAAATAAAATCCAATACAAATCTCTACACAGTCGCCGACTGCTCTACAGAGAAACAAACAAAGCTGATTCTGCATGGCTAGGAAGTAAGGCAGGGGCTCCCCTGCTGTTCATAAGTACTGTATGATTGTTTCCCTTATGAGCATTTAGGGACTGTCTGACAATTCCTATTCACAGCAGTAAATGAAGGGAGAATTTCACTGCATACAGTCAGGTTTCTTATAAAAATGGTACACATTTTTTTAATTAAAGTATATTTTCATTAAAGAAAGTAAAAATGGGATTTTATTTATTTGACTTTATGTGCCCTTTAACTCTTCCTTTATGGTTTATTGGAGTAATATATGGGAGAAGATGTTTAGTTAGATTCTTGATTTGTGTTAATTATTAAATCCTTTTTATCTGTAAATATGAAACATAGACAGCAGTTATTGAAACTCAGCTGATTCTGAGACAAATTGAAAGATGGAAAAAGCTGTTGGTGGGCTTACTCACTGTTTTTTTAGGCCTATGAAAAGGCAAAGCGTAACTGGGTAAAAACAGAATTTTCCCTTTTTCATCTATCATTATTGGGATTCTAATGGCATATAATATTGCCTGTGATCCTGTATATTTAATATCTTAATTGCCTGGAACAGAATTGCTCTTGTGTGGTTCTGCACATGGGGATAGCACCTTGCCTGATGCCTGAGGAGCTTGGAAATTCAGTCTATAGCATGAGGACTACAACTGCAGTCAAATGCCATTGCGCAATCCAAGAAATTTTCCAATTACTAGCAAATATGGGAACATGCAGTGTCCCTTACTGAATCCCTCCATTTAAAGAGAAAGTATCATGAAATGTTAAAGTAGAATAAAAAAAACAGTAGAGCATTTGCTCAATGACACAACACTACATAACCCAGAATACTAACACTTTTATTAGGAATTAAAGCATGCTGGGAGCTGTAGGTCAGTAGCATAAATTTTTAAACCTAAAGTAGTTGCTCTGTTCAGCTGCTTCTGTGTTGTGTTTGTCTTATGTTCCTGGTAATGAATATCCAGTTTTTGTGCATAATGACGCACACATATTTTAGTTGCCAATGTTTACTTTAGAAGACTAATTTTGCTTAAGTAGTATTAAGTACAGTGGCCTACTGTACCTTGTGTTCACAGGTTCTCACATAAGGGACACTCAAGCTGCCATGCCAATCACCTGCCATGTCCTGCCTAGGTCCTAGCACTTACATGACAGGTGCAAGTTGTGCCAGCAAGAGCACCATTTACAATTATGTGAAGGTCTTTGAAGGTACATGTGCAGCAAGGACAGGGCTACCATCAGAAATCACAGGGCCCCTGTATGACAACATTTTCTGGGCCTGGTCCCAAGCCCCACCTCAAATCCAGTCCACCACACACCATAGTTAAAAAGGCCACACAGACATCAGAGCTAAAACAGTGAAACAAGTTTTGGCCAAAGGCTTGTTAAGCCTTGCCAAAAGATTACACATCTCCCAAGCACAGTGTGTACGGTACCTCAAATCAATGTGTGGGAAGCAGTGCTCTAAAAAATGCCGTTTGCTGCCAAAGTTCCATGGTTATGGTACAAAAAGAATTTCTGCCACTCTAATACATTCTTAATTTAAATGCTGCATGATTTTGAAGGAGCTCTTTATCAATAGAAATTTGCTGATATCTAGAAGGGAGGCAATGGGAAAATGACAGAAGTAGTGTTGAGTATATTAAAGGAATTGTTCAGTGTGAAAATAAAAACTGGGTAAATAGATAGGCTGTGCAAAATATAAAATGTTTATAATATAGTTAGTTAGCCAAAAATGTAATATATAAAGGCTGGAGTGATTTCATGTATAACAAGTCAGTCAGGACACTACTTCCTGCTTTTCAGCTCTCTTGGTTTACACTGACTGGTTACCCTGGCTACCAGGCAGTAACCAAATCAGAGACTTGAGGGGGGGCCACATGGGTCATATCTGTTGGTTTTGAATCTGAGCTGAATGCTGAGGATCAATTACAAACTCACTGAACAGAAATGTACCATGTGGCCCCCTTCAAGTCGCTGACTAACTCAGAGTTATAGAGCTGAAAAGCAGGAAGTTGGATCTGGCTGTTTTATTAGACATCTGTTCACTCCAGCCTTTATATATTACATTTTTGGCTAACTAACTATATTAGAAACATTTTTTATTTTGCACAGCCTATCTATTTACACAGTTTTTATTTTCACACTGAACTATTCCTTTAAAGGTAAAACAGCAAAATCAATACTAGTTATAATGTTAATTTGCTCTGTAATATTATATACAGAATAATGTGCCCCCTACTGTAAATTATAAGGATACAAGAAGTCACGGAGGGGTTCTGTGACCATATAAAGGCACAAGGCTGGAGGATGAGTTTTACAGGGAAATCACTCAAGTATTATAAGTAATAATGTAGCCCCTACATATAAATGTAAATATTTTAGAAGTTATGAGTTACAGTATACAGGGAACTCTGAGTCTCACTAGTGTATTATAAAGAATAATGTACCCCTACTGTAAATTATAAGACGTTAGAAGGCCCTGAGGGTGACTCTCTTGCTCATTGGAGACTAAATAAAGAGCACACCATAGGGATCATTTACAAAGACCCAGGGAAGAAGTGTAAGAGCATTAAGGGTGCAATAATATAATGTCACCATGTCCTTGCCATTAAACACATGATAAATGATATAAACCACAGGCCAGTGCCAGTCATAATAACCGATGCACATAATTAAACAGATCCTTAGATTTAACTATGGTAAGGGCTCAAATCACCACCAAATTAACACCATGGTGCAGTGACATCCCATGTTTTCAGAAAACAAACCCATCAGCCTCATTAACAGTTTAATGATATGATCACCATTTACTGTATATACAGCATACAGATACAAAGTGAACAAAGAAAGGGGGGTGGAAGGGGGCTTCCTTACCCTTCTCCTTATACGGGAACCCATCCTTTGCCCTGTTTAATAATATGCTTCTCCTGGTTGGACCACCCCTAGGGACAACTTTCTGGCTTGTGCTCCCTCTGGTTAAACAATCCTGCAGCTCCACTGGCACATATTATTATCATTCACTTTAAGGGGTGCAAATATCCTGGTCTTACGAGTTTGTAGTCTGTGTAGGAGGATGTGTATCAATGTTTAGATGCAACATGTAGAACACTGTCACTTTTGTTAGGCAAAACAACCATTTTTACTCTGATTGTAATGCCTCCTATTAAATGGCACTTTTACAGAAAAGTGTAATCCCACAACTACTAACAGTACAGAGAAGATTAACTGAAGCAACTGTTTCCTAGCTTTTGTCTTAATTTTCTCTCTCTCACCCCAAGAATTAATTCCTGCAATACTCAGGATTTGCCAAACATTAACTCCACAATTTATCAGTAATGTGGGAAATGACCAGGATTAGAGAATAATAAAAGAAAATGGTTTGTCATAAAATAAGTAATTAAATTAATACATTAATAAATAATAAGTCATAGACAGGAAAGACTTATTTGTTAGATGTAAAATGGGGAGAGGACTTCAAATATGATGGATAGCACAAGTGTCCTAGAATGAGAAGGTTTTCAATTTAATTCACCCCAGACAAGCTTACTCTCTGAGCAGGAACACTAAATAAATCTTATCTCTGCTCCTCAGAAGTGTCAGGTTGTTTAAATGTGGAAATCAGGGTTGAATATATAAAACTGATTGCGTCTATGCTTTACAGATGAGCAACTCCCCCACTAAAAGGTAAAGAAACGTATCTGGTTGCTTGAGACTTTAAGCAAGGCCTGATCCCTAACATCAATGTATAACCTCACTAATGCTGTTGCTGAATGGAAGCAACTCCCAGCACCAATATTCCAACATCTAGAGGGAACAGTAAAGGATGGGCAAGTCCATATTATTCCCTTTTACTTTACTAATTTGAATTTATTGGGCATGTTCTAAAAAATATTAAATATCAACCTTTATAAAGTACGGTATATACATTTTCACATTTGCAAACTCCTATATCTTTCATTTTCTTTGTAAAATATGTTCAATATAAAGATGTGGGTAAACTATAAACCATTCTGGGACGAGTGACTGGAAACATTTACCAACACAGAACTCTTCAAGTCAAATTATCCCAATTAAAGGCAACATGTACATCTACTAGAGGAGGGCTGATTAAATGAGGCTTTTCAAAGAACCTATTGGCTTTGAGTTGGCTTAGGTGTCTGAGAGACAGTTGGCTTAGCTGTCCAAGGAAGACCCTCAGCTAATGACATTCCTGTTTCCAGTCTCATACCTTTTTTTTTTTATATAAATAGACATATGGGATCTGTTAACCAGAGTTCTTGGGACCAGGAGTTTTAAAGATATAGACCATTTCCAAAGGAAGTTGTCCAGATTTGGAAGCAGGTTGCACCATCACTTTTCCACCTTCATCCTTTGTGCTCTGAATTGGAAAGGGTGGAGGAAAATGTGAGACAGATGTTTTAACTCTAACACTTCTGTCTCTCCTATCTGAACTTTTAGGGCTATGCTAAATTAGTATTCAGGATAAAGGGCCCCTTGGCTGTACCTAGTGCTGTTTATGCAAGCATGAATAGTATGCAATAAAAGCAGTAGAATTTTATAATAAAAAACTAAAATCCCTCCTAAACATCTTAATGAGAGCAAAGTTTCCCTTCCTTCCAGAAGTTAGCAAAATATAAAACTAAGTTTAACATTGAAGTTGTCAGGGAACCATATGTCTAATTTTGCTTCGGGAGACAATGAAACCTGGTGATTGGCATATAATGAGCATTTTTATACTCACCTGAGGAGTTGGCAGCTAAGAGCCCCAGTGCAGCTGACATTGAGGGTATATTAAATGCTCATTACACTCACAATCCCTGGTATTACTAATGAACTACAAGTAACATCAAGTACTGATAAGAGGATTCAGGGAGAGAGCCGGCGTACCCAAAGGTAAAAAGTATCAAGATTATAGATACTTAGCTATGAATTATGCAGAGCATGAATGTGTTCATTTGCTCAGAATGACTCCGGCTGATCACTTCTCTTTTAGAATCAGAACTGGGAGGCAGAAGGGAGGAAACTTTAAGATCCTAGAGAAAGCATTACCATTAGCTGCTAATTCTTTCGCTGTCACATATCTGATGAAGACGGTGAGAAATAGATAGGACAGAAGAAAAAGATCATTTGTTTTCTCTCCCGTGCACCTCTGATGACCTTCTTATTAGTACAAGTAATTGCTTTTGTTGTTTCCAAAAAGAAAGTCTCATTTAATAATAATAAGGAAGTAAATGAGTCAGACAAATTTTCATAATTACAGGAACCTATAGCTCTGGACTCCTAATGAGTTCTGAAATAGCAGAGCAATTCCATAATAATGCCAGACATTTAACCGGGAAAGGAAATTAAAGGATGGGTGAGATATACTGTAATATGAACTTATTTCAGAATGAGCCAGCGGAATACAAAGGGGTGTCCATTACAATGCAGAACAGCTAGGGTCCCATCTGTGACTGGGTCACCTATACCAGGGATATAACACATGCTTCCGTCATTCAGCTTTTGTATTTACCTTTAAACACTTTTTCAGTTCAGCTGTTTTCAGATAGTTTACAAGACATTTTTCAATTACTTTTCTATTTTCTGTTGTTTTGTCTAATATTGAAGTTTAAGGTTTCAATTTACACCTTGATGTCTTTCTAAATCAGCACTGGTGGGGGGGGGGGTCAACGACTCTGTAATCTGTCATAAATTGATATATTAGTTGATATATTTCTTGGCCCTGCTGCATTTTGTTAAAGGCAACTGTAGGATGCTATGAATGTCACTATAACAACAGGTGGAAGGGTGCATCATTTGTTTCCTTTAATATACATGCAAAGCCACCCATAAATTGTTCCACAGAATATATTTTGCCTATTTGGTGAGGTTGTTAAACCAACATACAATTTCACCAAGGTGGTAGACCACTTTGACCACTGTGGCGACATTTAGTTCACATAGGGAGGTCTGTACATAGCCATTGACCAATATTGGCCTCATCCACTGTAAATCTTTTTCCAGTGCAATTAAAATCTGACTGAGCCCTATACACAGGCCCCTAAGCTGCCAACTCAGAAAAAACAGCTAATTTGGCAAGAAATATTAGCCTTTGTATGGTCAGGTTTATACTTCTAGAAGACTGCTGTCCAACTGTTTCCACATATATAACAACCGTATAGGGCAGATTTCAATAAAGGATGATATAACTTTTGAGCAGTCTGTAAGCCATAAAAATATCTTGAAGAGCCTCATCCAACCCTTGGGCTTTCAGCTGCTCCGCCCTGATATAAAGTAATAAGCAGATTTTTGAGACATATAAACCCCTACCCAACTTATATTAATCTCTTCCAGGATGCAAAGAACAGTGACTGGTGATAAGGGGTGCAATGTTCATGTCATAGGGACAACTAATGTCCTCCCCACCTTGTGGCTTTGTCTCTGTCCTCTGTTAATTATTTGCTACTTTTTTCCTGTTTCTCTCCCTGTATATTAGGCACATGTATAGCACTACGAACCATTCACTTTGTAGCAGTTATTCCACAATACTGAGCAGCTACAAAGATGCAGTCCACAGTATTTTTTTTAAACTTATTGTGCAAAGGTTTTGCTTGCATCATGTTGAATGCTCCAAGTCCGTTACATTTGGGCAACCTTGTTGACTCAACTGTAGATCTTGAAAATGTTGGAGCCTCTATTTATTAAATATGATATGAATTTTATTCTTCACTCAGAGTTCAAATCTTTTCTTGTAAAAAAAAGAGCTTTCTGTGGCCCCAAAAGGGCCCTACACGCTACTTGACAGCCTTAAATATGATTGCTATTTTATTGCATATCTCTTATATACCAGAGAATTGTAGGAGTATTTTGTAGACATCATTAATTTTAATACTTTCCAGTCGTGGGGGAAAATAAAAGAAATTCAGCTTTCCTTCGTGACCTCGTTAACTGCTCATCTGCATTGCAGATGAACCCAGCAGAAGATGAGTTAAGGAAACAGATGACTAAATTTTATGCAATAAAATAAAGAATATTTACGTGCCCAGTAAATATAATTGATGGATGTAAACGTCGTGGTACATTTTACGATCTATTATTTTACCGTCATTGTATTTTGAATATTCCCTCTTGTGAGTTACTGCAACTTGTCAATGTTCAGTTTTGTGCTAAAACCCGAATTTATGGCCTCACCAAACCATTTAATGGTTTGAAAAGTGTAGCTCTTAATTTCTGATTCCATTATATGGAACAACCTGATTTAAATGTTACAGAACTGTGAAATTCAGCCTTAATGCCGCCGATATTGTTAAAGAAAAATATGCTCTCTGGGTTCCGATGCTTTTTTTCTCCGTTTTAAACCTCAAATTGACTGCAATTTCCTCTGTAGTGTAGGTAATTGCCCTTCTTATTTATTTGCGTATTTATTGTAAACCCTCTGAACACTTCAAGAGTCCTCAGCAATATTAAGAGATGGAATCTTCAGATTAGTTCTAAACCAATTTCATTTTATTTTATCAATCTAGGTTAAAGTAAATGAGAGAGACATATCATTGAGAAAGGGCACAAATCAAACTGGCAAATAAATTGTGAGAGTATATTGATTAGCAGCTGATATTTATGCATTCAAGTAAGTGTATGACTATATTGGTTTGGTCTCTAGGTTCTTACGCCTATAAACAAATCTGATAAGGCCTTGAAAGCATAGACAACCAAATCCTGCCTCATATCACCCTTTTGTAATGATATATTATAAAGGTTAGAATTGTGAAGTCTAAGAGAGCACATCTTTATAATCTTTATAATTAAAGATAAAGAAAAGAGAACATTAGAGTAAATTAAGAAACTTTGCCCAGTGTGTATATAAAGGTTGATTTAAAAGCATTTCTTGTACACTCTCAAGAAGGAACATTATTATGCCTACAGGCAAGAAAAGTTACTGGGGTCAGTGTGGTGGGAAATGCCGAAAAAATCCCTAAATTTGATTAAAAAAAATAATAAATGGAGCAGAAATGTTAGTGATTTATATTTTTAATGCTCCAGACATAGAGCTCTGCAAGGTGCTTCTACCAAGATGGAAGCAAGAGAGAAGAGGCAGGCTGGAAAACTTTTGCAGTACTTAATGGGAATTAAAAATTAACAGATAAATCAATAAACAGATGATCAATCAGATCAAAGTGAAAACAGAAAGAGAGGTACATGGTCAAAATTAAATGGGTTAAAGACAATGTTTTCTGGGTAGAAGACTTTTTGCCAGTAATCTGATCAAGTCAATAGAGTCTTTGTGATTCACACCAGAGGAGTAGTAAAGGTTCGGGCCAGTCAATAGCCCCCCTGCAGTGGGACTCCTTGACCCACCCAACTTGTGACAGTAAACATGGATTGTATCTGTTTTTTATATATTTGCACCCAGTGCACACCTATGTTGACAACAGAGCTGCTTTATAAATCAGTGAGGCACAATGGTTTGGGCCAGGTGTGGGTTGGATTAGGGTGGGTTAGAGTTGGTGCAAATAGAAGGTTTTGGTTGATGTGTGGAAGGCAAGGGGAGCATAATAAGGATATCTGCACTGTTTTGCGTTTTTCTTTTGGAGAAATTGTGGGGATTAGCAAACATTTTAACTGCTAGAGAAAAAGCTAATTTCACCAAATACTATACCAGGTGAAAAAGTCTGCTTATTCAAAATAGTTATTGTTCAGATAGGAAGGGAACAGAGCGGAGATACAGAAAATGT